>NW_023336536.1:0-241052 GCF_012971845.1 Lasiodiplodia theobromae
CCTCCTGCTCAGCAACCTCCTGCTCAGCAACCTCCTGCTCAGCAACCTCCTGCTCAGCAACCTCCTGCTCCGCAACCCCCTGCTCAACAGCCCCCGGCACAGCAACCTCCCGTTGAGCAGCCTCCTGCTGCCCTAATTCCTCCTGCAGAGCGGCCTCAGGCACAGCAACCTCCTGCTCAACAACCTCCGGCTCCATGTCCTACATGCTCCGAGTCGGTTGTTCAACAGCCTCCTGCCCAGCAACCCCCGGCACAGCAACCCCCAGTTGAGCAGCCTCCTGTTGCCCTGATTCCTCCTGCAGAGCGGCCTCCGGCACAGCAACCTCCAGTTGAGCAGCCTCCTGCGGCCCTAATCCCTCCTGCAGAGCAACCTCCGCAACAACAGCCCCCGGCACAACAGCCTCCTGCCGAGCAACCTCCTTACCAGCAGCCTCCTGCCGAGCAACCTTCTTACCAGCAGCCTCCGGCAGAGCAACCTCCTTACCAGCAGCCTCCGGCAGAGCAACCTCCTTACCAACAGCCCCCTGCCGAGCAACCCCCTGCTCAGCAGCCTCCAGCTCCATGCCCTACATGTTCTCCTCAGCCAACTACGACTTTAACGGAGACAGCTAAGGGGCAACCGTACGCACCTCCAGGAAACGCCCCTGCTTCGCAACCACCCGGTCCTGCAGGGCAACCCCAGCCGCCTTCTCAACCTCCGGCCCAAGCCCAGGCGCAGCCCGGCGCTCCGAAGGCTGCTGAAGGTAAACCTGTTGAGGCCCAGCCTGCTGGAGGTAAACTTGCTGGAGGAAAACCTGTTGAAGTTAAGCCTGCTGAAGTCAAGCCTGCGGAAGGCAAGCCTGCTGAAGTCAAGCCTGCGCAAGGTGAACCTGCGGAAGCGAAACCCGCTCAAGGCAAACCTGCTGAAGTCAAGCCTGCTGAAGTCAAGCCTGCTGAAGTCAAGCCTGCTGAAGGCAAACCTGCTGAAGGCAAACCTGCTGAAGGCAAACCTGCTGAAGCTCAGCCCGTACCACCGCAACCTGCCGCTGCGAAACCTGCAGAGGCCCAACCCGCTCCCGAGCAGCCGCAGAAGCCCGCTGAAGCACGACCTGCTGAAGCTCAGCCAGTACCGCCGCAACCTGCTGCCGCGAAACCTGCTGAAGCTCAACCTGTTCCCGAGCAACCTCAGCCTCCGCAGAAGCCCGCTGGAGCACAGCCGGCTCCCGAGCAACCTGAGCAACCTGAGCAGCCCGAGCAGCCCGAACAGCCACAGAAGCCTGCACAAGCACAGCCGGCTCCTGAACAACCTCAGCAGCCCCAACAGCCGCAGAAACCCGCAGCAGAAAAACCGGCTGAAGCAAAGCCGGCTCCCGAGCAACCTCAGCAGCCCGAGCAACCTGAGCAGCCCGAGCAACCTGAGCAACCTGAGGAACCTGAGCAGCCCGAGCAGTCCGAACAGCCACAGCAGCCCGCAGCAGCAAAACCTGCTGAAGCACAGCCGGCCCCGGAGCAACCTCAGCAGCCCGAGCAGCAGCCACAGAAGCCTGAAGAAGCGCGGCCTGCTGAACAGCCCGCTCCTGAACAGCCCGCTCCTGAACAGCCCGCTCCTGAACAGCCTGCTGCCGCGAAACCCGCCATGGCCCAACCCGCTCCTGAGCAGCCTCAACAGCCCCAGAAACCCGCCGAGGCCCAGCCCAACGCTCCCGAGCAGCCCGAACAGCAGCCCGAGCAGGCAGCTCCATCACCACAACCTCAACAACCGGCTCCGGCCCAGCCCGCTGCTCCAACGGCTGAAATCGGCCCGCCAGCAGAAGCAGCCGCGGCACCACCACCAAACGAGCAGCAGTCGCCGCCGCCGCCGCCTCCTCCTGCTGAAGAAGAAGAAGAAGAGTCACAACCACCCGGTACCAGCCCAGCACCTCCTCCGCCGCCGGCGAAGGAAGAAGAAGAAGAAGGAGAAGAAGGGGAAGTAGGAGAGGCCGTGCCCGTCGAGGAGGAGGGTGGTGTTAGCCCTTCGACGACGATGGAGACGGAGACGTCGTCGCCGAGCCGCCCGACGTCGAGCCCGACGACGGAGAAGCCCAGGCCGAAGCCGAAGCCGACGGAGGTGCAGCAGGGCGCGGCTGGACCGGCGATGGCGAGGCCGTTGGATGCGAAGTGGCTCGTTGCTGTCGTTGCGGGGGCGGTGGCGTGGGGTGTGGTTGGGTGATTGGGTGTTGTTTTTTTTGTTACGAGGTGAGTGAGAGAGTAGAGATGTGGAAAGGGAGGGGAGGGAATGGGGTAATTGTAGTCGGCTCCGTCTGGTATGACAGTGAGAGAGAGAGAGCCGGATTGGATTGCCGTTCACTTCTCCAGAGCCTCCCTTTTTATTTTTTTTTTCTTTCGACATCCCTTTATTTTGCCTGTGTAAGTATTGGTGTTGCGGGATGGTATCTATGGATGCGGGGAGTAAGAGCAAGAGGGATCGGTGTAATGTCGACGCTTCTGGTGCTCCACTTTCAGTGTGATGTGCGGAGCTATCATTTGTTTTCGGTGCCTCCTATTGGAGTGGGATGGAAGGTGGATGATTGGAGGACGTTGCTTTTGAAAAGTGTTTTAGCTTGGAAGCATCCTTATTTTGTAGAACAACGATATTAATATAGGTCACTCATTATTCTTCTTCCCTCACAATCCTTTTGAATAGTACTAGTGATGTGAGTTACCACGAAAGCGATGCCAGGCACGGTTGGACTGGTCGACGCGTCCGAATTCGAAGAGCCGACCGCCCAGGCGAGGATTCTTTATACACGGATAGCGAACGGAACTTGGTTGACATGCTGGATAAAGTGTCATCATAGAATCTTGTCATTACATCGCTGAGCGGGAAGGTTCCGGAGCAGGTGTTTCAACCAGTCAAGGTAACGGCTACTCCTTGACAACTTGACTGGGTAATGGTGCATGCCATAAGAGACCGGAAGGACCCTGCGGCGGGTCAGTGCAATATGCAGGGTTCAAGAAAAATACCGCTGTGTGACCGGTAGCCGTCCCGTGTGGAGCTCCATGCCAAAATTTCTGTTTTAAGACCAAGGGGCTATCGCAGCGCATCGGCTCGTATTATGGGCTGCAGTGATCCGCCTCATTGGTTTTGAGATGTGTTCGGTGGCCAGCCAGTCGATATTCACCAGGTTTTTGGGAAGTGTCGTATTGGACGGAGCGGGAGATTAGACTCTGGGGGCCTTCTCGCTGTATGGATGTGAGCTATCAACCACAGAATCCAGCCGTCCAGTGAGACAAGGGACCAAGGAGACACGGGGTTGGCGTGGAAACGATTTGGCGATATTGACAGTGCGGTTTGAAACAATGCAGGCATGCGGCGTGGAACAGGTCTCCAAAAAGTGAGAGATTGCGTTTCTTGATGGGAGAAGAGGAGCGAAAAGAAGCGCTCCTCTGGCATCTTTCAGCTCTTATGTGACTGGGGTACCGACTGGAGGTAACCCTGATCGGCGCTTGATAACAACGAAACCGGAGTCATGGGGGGCAGCTTCACACTGCCCTTCAGACTAGCGTCTGGGGGCAATGGGTACCGGATGATCATCGCTTCAGAAACCATCTTCGATTCCTGCACCCGGTTGCAAGTCGTTTCTCGGGGCGGCCAATAGGTCGGGAAATTGTCGTGCAACGTTGGCGGCAGGCCAAGAGGCTCCAGCACAGACGAATAGTGACGAGGCGTTTGTTCTGCTTATCTGCGGCTCTCCCGTCCGGAATGCAACGGTGATCATCAAACGACTGGCCTTGGACTGGCACTTTTACATTCCACAAACGACACTGGAAGGTGACAGTGGTTTGAATCTGAGCGATAGATGCAAGACGATAAAACGGCATGAATGCTGCCTAGAGAGTGCAGTAGATAAGGCGAGACGCATGTAGTGAGCAGAGCTGAAAATAGAGCAGGCAGGCGCTGCGGCCTGAGACGACGCGCATTACGAGCTTCAGGCATTGTGTCTCATCACACGCATCAAGCGGCGAGAAGAGGCGTGGTTTGAAACTTTTTCAGCCACAGGCGGCAAGCGACATTGGCCGTGGGATGGCGCACGTGGGGGTGTGCCTTCCCGTGGTCGGTCGGGCCTAGCGCAGACCAGTGGTACAGAAGTGATGTGGCGGCAGCGAGACCGGCGCGGTACAGAAGGTTGCCGCCCTCCTTTCCCATGCAGCCGGTTCCGGTGGTTGAGCAAATCAAGGGCTGACAGGTGCTGCGAGATAACACTGGACAGCTGTACGTCTAATTTTGCTTTGGCTGAGACATCTGATAATGATGACTTCACGGCAGCCGCGGGCGCAGCTCCGAGTGGCCGGGCGAGAGTTTTGGCCAGTGTCCAGAGCTGGGTCGCGGCCCCCCGCCCTCAGCCATTTTGTGAAGCGGGAAGATCTGGAGATCGTGGAGTCCGTGTCAATGGGGGAGTCTGGAGGCCCGCAACGACGAGATATCCAGCAGTAGAGCTTGAGAATTTTGTTCGCAGGCCGAAAGAGGTTTGGCGCGGCGAATCCCTGCTCGCGTCTCGGACCGACTACTTTTCCTCTTGTTGACCTCGCCAAACGACAACCCAAACCTCCGCCGACGACGTCACCACCCACCCGGTGCCGCGTGCCTTATCGACGCTTTCCGCTGCCCTCGGGGACCCCGTCACGATGCTAGCGGGCCCCGGCGGCGACGCGGAGGCCGCCCTCGCACACTTCTCCGATGCCGCGGCCGACGGGAAGCTGAAGCACAGCGTCAGCCTCATGGCCGAAGCCGGATCCAGAGCTCGACCCACCCGGGCCTTCCATCTGCCCTGAGGCTAGCGAGTAACAGGCTCCCGCTGACTAGAGCATGGACCCGCACTGACGGCCTTCAGACACGACGGCGCGCTGTTGCGATCGCGTCTTATCTCACCGAGTCGGAACTAACCGGGTTGCGCAAATTCGCCCACGCTCGAGCGCCACACTCCACACGAGCCTGTCCACCGAGCTGAGGACCGCGAGGCCGTTGCGATGGCAGCGGCGCGAACGACCACGCCCAGCGTCGCACAGTACGGCGGCCGCGCATGTCGTCAAGGATGCGCCATGCGGCGTCTGCATAGGGCTGCTTTCTGTGCTGTCGGCTGGTTGCGCTAGCCGCGTCGGGAAAGGCGGCACAGGTTTTCGTGACCGCCTGCCAGAAATTTCGGGTCCACGACATCGGCCGCAGAGCTGTCCGCCGCCGGAGGGCAATGCGGATGCCTTGCGAACGGCCGCGCTCTCAGGCCGCGACGGGCCAAAAGGGACCAAAGCCTCAGCGCGCGGCGGGAGGGCGCGCTCTTTATGTGCCCGTTGTGCGCCGTGCCAGTCATCTCGCCACAGCATCGCGGTGACAGGCCGACCGCGCGCTACCCGAGAGCAGTGGGCCTGCGGATGCCTGGCGCGCCGCGATTGGGCCGCGCTGAGCGAATTCGCCGGCGGTTGCTTGCAAGATCGGCGTTGTGTGTGCCCGGCGTTGCCCTTCCCAATGTGCCAGAGCTTGCGGCCACGGACCAGCCAGCGCCGAAGCTCTCCCTCGCTTTTTTCAATCCGGCTCACAAACTCTTCTTCTCCTTCTCTCCGACTCTTCATCGACCCGTCCATTCGAAGCTTCAATTCATCAACCAAGCTTCAATTCCATCAACTCCATCACAATGGCTGCTGCTCGCATCACCCCCAAGATGGCCACCCTTACCAGGGCCGCCCGCCCCGTCTTCCGCGCTCCCGTCCAGCAGCGCGCCTTCACCGGTACAGACTGACCTTCACCCTCGCTGCAAAAGTTTTCCATCAATTGTGCATCTCGTACTGAGTCAATTCCATCATGAACAGTTGCCAGCCCTGCTGCCAAGCGTGTCACTCCCTTCCAGGCCGTCAAGCGCCAGCAGCCCTCTGCCATCCTCAGGGCCGCTCAGTTCAACAAGCAGACCGCCCGCCCCTACAGCTCCGAGATGGCCAACGCCCTCGTCCAGGTCTCGCAGAACCTCGGCATGGGTAACGCCGCCATTGGTCTTGGTGGTGCCGGTATCGGTATCGGTGTCGTTTTCGGTGCTCTCATCCTTGCTGTCGGCCGCAACCCCAGCATGCGTGGCCAGCTCTTCTCCTACGCCATTCTTGGTTTCGCCTTCGTCGAGGCCATCGGTCTTTTCGACCTCATGGTTGCCATGATGGCCAAGTTCGTGTAAACGTCTGTCAGGGGATGATGGCATTGGCGACTGGGGTTCACGTTGGGTATCTCTGATTGGCATATCGGGCCTCGTGTGTCCGTCATTCGTCTTTGCTTTTCGAAACGAGAACAGGGGATGCAGTCATCGTGGTGGAATGGACACCCCTCGGTGGTTTAGAGCGATGGAAATGTACCTGTACGAAAAAATACCGCATAGAGCCATCGAACATCTTCGTGGTATTTGCTCATAGAAGGGATTCCTTTTTTCCATTTCCACTCGGCCGCATGTACCTTATAATCATGTAAATCAATGCCTCGGAACATGCGCAAAAGACAACGACGCTCCGACCACGCTCAATGGCCCGGCTTCGACCAAAGCTCTCAACCCCTCCAACCCGGCTCCGAATCGAGAGAGCTTGAGCTCGGATTGCGCAAGTTGAAGAGCTTTCCCCATATTCCTTCAGTGCCCCTTCCCCCGCAAAAATCGGCTCTTCTCCGCAATCGCAGTAGTGGACTGACAACATCCACCTACCCGAAGCGTTATCCTTCTATCTTCTGTCAAGTGTTGGCCCGTATGCCACCGATTCGTGTAACATGGGCACTACGCGCACTCAAAACATGCTAACGTGGCTGATCAGACACAACAGGACACCTAGACATACCGATGCGAAGTACCGGAGTAGCTTCATCAGGCAAATCGTCCGTCACCACTTCGTTATCTTCCACGAGCCAGATTGCTTCAGTATGCGCCGGGCTCGTCCTCTCCCTAGCGCCCATGACTTCAATACCTTTGGAAACTCAACCGGGGCTACGCAACGTGACCCCCTTGTCGATGTTTGTTGTGTGCCCAGCTTTGCTCGGGCACGTGGACGTATCGACGATGGCACACTAGAGCAGCCAAGCGACGAGGAGCAGGTTATCGTGACTAAGGTCTTGCAGCTGGGCCCGTATGTCCGCTACTCGCACGTGCGAATCATCTTGCCTGTCCGGACGTTCTGCTCCGGAACCGGGCGACCAGGCCTAATGATCCTCTGCGGCGTGGAGTGGCGTGGTGAGTGGGCACCAAGACGAAGCAGTTGGCTGATGACGACTCGACGACGCTCGCCCCACGTGTCAGCTGTACCTTCTGAGCCCCATAAATATCTTTTAAAAAAATAAATAAATAGAACCTCCATATTTAAAGCACTTGGCCGACCACGAGCAATACATTCAAGCCGTGTAGAAGCAGCATCGCAGCCCCCCCGACTGGCTCGGAAAATGACTCGCTGGCATTCCGTCGCTCGCTCAACGCAGTCAAACTCGTCATTTCGAAACACTACGCCTATAGGCCCATCGCTTTCCGAGATAACTTTGTTTCGCAGAAGCTCCGTTCCCTTCGCCCTCGGCTTGCGGTAGTCCGACAGTTCTCCGAGATTGATCCGAAGACGATTGCAAGGTCATGTCGTTGAAGAAAGGTGTGCTCGGCAGCAGGCATTATCTGCACGGTTAGACATGGAATAGCGGCGCAGCCGAACCGGCAGCCTGGTAAAGTTTATCTGCTCAACAGCTCTTGCAGCGCGGCGTGAAAACCGTTCATGCGGCAGAGCTGGGCCGCTGTAGGGATACTTTCGGCGGCTTTTAGGACACCATGATGGACGACGCTGGTCGACTTGACGGGACTTTCACGCAGTGCAACCGCAGCTGGCGTGCGTGCATTCGCATGCGATCGTGTCAGAGTCGCGGCGCTGGCATCATTCTGGGCTATGAGAGTGCTTGCAGCTTTGTCAGTGCCGTGTCTTGATCTATTTTCGCCGTTTACGCGTCGCGTTCACAGTGCAGTGCATCATTTCCTGTTTCTAGGAGTCCGAAAGTATGTCCCTCCTCATGCCCCATGTCCGAGCCTGGAGCTATGAAATCAAGGAATACGTCATTTCTCATCTCACTTCTGAGGTGCAGCACGCTTTCGGTCAAAGCAAGTCTCAGGGTATCAGGGTCTGGGGGTCTCAGGGTCTACGGCTGTAAGAGCAGGGCCCTCACGCAGAATGCCCCTGCCCTGGACACCACGCTGCTCTGCAGAACGATGCGGAATCTGCGACAGCATTACAATACAAGCCGTCTGAACTCGCTCCTCAGCAAAGAAAAGCGCCGCACAGTGCCAGGAGCTGCGAGGCGGAATGGTTGCGGGCGGGCTTCTGGCAGTCCCCTGAAGCGCTAGGACCGGAGTTAATCGGTGGCCGCATCCATGAACGCAGAACACCACAAGTAAATCGATATAATATGCCGACTGCCAATCACTCCTCCAATCTTGCGCCTTGCAACGCCGGATTGCGTACCACACTCCGCGTGCGCGCACGTGACGTCGCGATCTTACGTGTCCTCCGGCTGCCGAGTGAGAACGCAACAGTTTAAACCCCGAACTATCCCCCACACGGCGATTCGCCCAGCCGCCCCCCCTCTCTCCAGCAATATGGATCTCGTCAAGCAGGGAATCTCCATCGCCACCAACCCAAAGTACGCGCGATGGCTGTGCCCCCTGCTGCTGCTCGCCGACGCCGCCCTGTGCGGCCTCATCATCTGGAAGATCCCCTGTGCGTAACAACAACCAATTGCTCTCTCTCCCTGCCCAGCCTTGCCAAAACTCTTGGGATACAGAAAAAATGATGCTTGCTTGGCTGTTTTCCCTGTGCTGACGCCACGGGGGTTCTGGCAGACACGGAGATTGACTGGCAGGCCTACATGGAGCAGGTGGCGCAGTACCTGGCCGGCGAGCGCGACTACGCCCGCATCAAAGGCGGCACCGGCCCGCTGGTCTACCCGGGCGCCCACGTCTACATCTACCGCGGCCTGTACGCCCTCACCCACCAAGGCCGCGACATCCGCCTGGCCCAGATCGCCTTCGCCGGCCTCTATGTCGCCGCCTTGGTCGTGACCATGGCCTGCTATAGGCTGGCAAAGGTGAGCATCTCCCCTTGCCCAATTGGGATTCCAGTATAGTCCTATGCATGTCGAAAAATACTCTTGCGAGCCTTTCATCCTCACATGCCCTTCAAATCTCCTTTTCTTGCTATCATGATACTCTTGCCTAGACTCTTCCCCCCAGTATTTCGTTTTGCTCTTGTCCTCCCTTCTGCTATGGAGCTAATGTGAGCACCAAAGGTCCCTCCGTACGTCTTTCCCATGTTGGTCCTATCCAAACGGCTACACAGCATCTTCATGCTACGCTGCTTCAACGACGGCTTCGCCGTGTTCTTTTTCTTCCTGGCCATCTACGCCTACCAGAAGCGGATGTGGACCCTAGGTTCCGTCTTGTACTCGCTGGCCGTGGGCGTCAAGATGAGCGCCCTGCTCGCGCTGCCGGCCGTGGGCATCATCCTCCTGCAGGCCATCGGCAAGGATAGGGCAATCACTCAAGCGGGCATCATTGGCTATCTGCAGGTACGTCTGATGATATCATTCATTGACTCTTCTTCTTCCCTGGACTAATCATAATTGGCAGTTGCTCCTCGGCTTCCCCTTCATCCAGGTCAATGCCAAAAGCTACTTCTCGCGCGCCTTCGAGCTCACGCGCGTCTTCCTCTACAAATGGACGGTCAACTGGCGTTTCGTGCCCGAAGCCACCTTCCTCTCCCAGCCCTTCGCCATCGGGCTGCTCGCGCTGCACGTCGCGCTGCTGGCCATCTTCGCGCCGACGCGGTGGCTCAAGCCGGCGCAGCGGCCGTTGGTCGACGTGGTGCGCATGGTCTTCAGCCAGCCGCACGACCAGGTGCACATCGGGCGGCGCATCAACCCGCGCTTCGTGCTGACGACGATGCTGGGCAGCGTGGCCGTGGGCATGCTGTGCGCGCGCTCGCTGCACTACCAGTTCTACGCGTGGATCGCGTGGGCGACGCCGTTCCTGGCGTGGCGCGCAGGGCTGCACCCCGTCGCGCAGTACGCTCTGTGGGCGGCGCAGGAGTGGGCGTGGAACGTGTTCCCGTCGACGCCCGCCAGCTCGGCTATGGTTGTGGGCGCGCTAGCCGTGCAGGTCGCCGGCGTGTGGTGGGGGACGCGCAAGGATTTCGAGGGCAGGGAGCAGCATCAGCATCAGCATCAGCACCAGCATCAGCATGCCGAGTAGTTTGTCGTGCGCGACGTGCACACGCAGTTTACAGGCGCCCTTCTTTCTCTCTCTTTCTTCTTCTGAGCGGGGGATTAATAGGATACGTTCTTTGCTCTTCTCCCGGGTCGCCAAGTATGTGCTTCGCTTTTTCTGTTCACTCGTCGTCTTCAGAATCCGAGGGCGGCATCTTGCCAACGGTCGACTCCTCGTCGTCGCTGTCCTCGGGGTAGGCCGACTGCTTCTTGAACTCGGGCGGCCTAGAATTGATACAGGGTCAGCCGCTCTGCATCTCTCTTCCCCCGAGTTGTATCCATTCCCTTACCAGTAGCTCATCTTCCGCCACGCCTTCTCGTCGCGCACGACGTTGATGATCTCGCCGCCCAGCTTGTTGTTGCGCTCAGCCAGAGTGCCGGCGTCGATGACGACGTAGGTGCCGCGCTTGACCCAGATGGTGCTGCGGAACTTGGCGTTCAGCTCGGCCAGCGTTGTCGTCTTGTCGGGAAGCTCGACGGAGTAGAGGTTGTTGCCCTCGGCCTTGGACACCTTTGCGATCGTCTGCGCCGGCGTCAGGGCGTCGGGCGGCGTGAGGGTTTCGGCCTCGACGGCATGGAGGTTGCGCTTCGGACGGCCCATGGTCGTAGAGAATCCTTTTTTTCTTCTGGGTGTGTGGAGTCGGGATGTGACGCGGTGGTTCGGTAGTTTGTTGTGGGTAACTTTTTTTCTCGAAGGTACATGGGGTGGGATCGGCGCCCGGGCCATGTCTCCCCGTCCGTCTCGCGTAGGCCTTTTCCTAATCGGGTAATACTTCGCACCCTGACTGCCTCCTCCTAACCGCATCCAACAACGCGCTCCGGCTCTCTGCATGTCATGATGCATCCCGTTGCCCCGTTATCTCTGCGTCCTCTCCGCAAATTCATATCTGACCAGTCCCGCCCAGGTCTGCTCCACCCTGCCGTGCCACAGTCCACCTCGATTCCAGACCTCCTGTACACACCTGCCCACGATTTTTGCCATCAGGCGGTCTATGATTCATAGTTGACTTGTGGCAACGCATGCTTACTCGGATTGCTAAGCAATATGCCTGCCCCGCACATCCCCGGATTATTTCTTTCGCAGTGTCCCTGCAATGTCTACAGTCCATCTGATATAGGAACTTATTGACTTTCACCCCTGTATCCAGCAAGATGGCTCACGCATTGGGCAATCTCTTCGACATTGAAGACCCCAAATGCATCACCACACCTCCCCGCTCACGCAAGAAGTCTGTCTCTATTCGCACGCCTCCTTCCGACCAAGAGCTCGACGATCTCATCTTTGGCGACCGCCTCTCGGCTCCGCAAACCCACCCGTCAACTCCCAAAAGCGGCTCTGAACATGCCACTTCCAGCCGCCCGGCTAGAAGCCACGCAGGAGTGCAGACGCCCGTCACGCCGAGCGAGCTCGAGGGCGCGATAGCGAACAACAACATCAGCACACCCACAGCAGACGGCGGCCCCGCCCACCCGGCCATCCAAACCTTCTGGAACCCGCCCATGAACAAATGGCGCGTCCTCTGCGCCTGCCTGGTCTACTTCGGCAACGGGCTGTCCGACTCGGCCCCGGGCGCGCTGATCCCCTACATGGAGACCTTCTACAGCATCGGCTACGCCGTCGTCTCGCTCATCTTCGTCGCCAACGCCGCAGGCTTCGTCAGCGCCGCCTTCTGCACCGACGGCCTGCTGCTGGCGCGCCTGGGCCGCGCGCGCACGCTCGTCGTGTCGGAGCTGATCATGCTGGCCGGCTACGTCGTCCTCGTGTGCACGCCGCCCGCCTTCGCCGGCGTCGTGGCGGCTTTCTTCCTGCTTGGCTTCGGCTGCGCTATCAATCTTGCTCTTAACAACGTCTTTTGCTCCACCCTCGCCAACTCGACGCTCCTCCTCGGCCTGACGCATGGCAGCTACGGCGTCGGCGGCACCGTGGGGCCCATCGTCGCGACGGCCCTGGCTGGGTCGGGCGTCTTGTGGAGTCGGTTTTATTTCTTGACCATGGGCGTGCGCGTCGTCTGCGTGGTGTTCAATGCGTGGGCCTTTTGGAACTATGAGAAGGAAAACAGTGGTGGTGGTGATGATGATGATGATGATGATGATGATGATGTTGTCATCGCTGGCGCCGGCGCCGCTGTCGCTACGGAGGCTAATCTGTTGACGGAGCTGGAGCAGACTGCGAGCCGGCGTGCGGCTGCGGAGACTCGTGCGGAGGGAGGGGAAGATGTACGACAGCAGCAGCAGACGACGACACCCAAACCGACGAAGCGAGAGCTGCTGAAGCAGGCGCTGCGGAACCGGGTCACGGTCGGCGGCGCGCTGTTTATCTTCATGTACCAAGGTGCTGAAGTCGCCATCGCAGGCTGGGTAATTTCCTTCCTGATCGACTACCGTGGGGGCGACCCGGCGCAAGTAGGATACGTGACGGCTGGGTTTTTCGTAAGTCCTCTTTTTTCTCCCTCACTTCTTTTCCCATCCTTTCCCACCTTTCTCCCCCTAGTCTCAAAAATATTTCATCCATCGCCCTTCCCTTTACCCCCCTTAAAACCGGCACCCAAATCTGACCCCTCCAAACAGGGCGGCATAACCCTCGGCCGCTTCGCCCTCGCCCCCTTCTGCCACCACCGCCTCATCGGCGGCGAGCGCCGCGCCGTCGTCATCTTCACACTCGGCGCCCTAGCCCTCGACCTCCTCGTCTGGCTCGTCCCGAACCTCCTCTCCAACGCCGTCTTCGTCGCCCTGTGCGGCCTGCTGCTGGGGCCCGTCTACCCCTGCGCCCAGACCGTCTTCGCCCGCCTGCTGGTCGACCGCCGCCACCTCATGACCACCTCCGTCGGCTTCATCTCCGGCGCTGGTAGTAGTGGTGGCGCTCTCGTGCCGTTTGTGACCGGTGCATTGGCGCAGGTGAGGGGCAGTGGGACGTGGGTGCTGCATCCGGTTTGTGTGGTGGCGTTTGTGGGGATGGTGGTGTGTTGGTGGGCGATGCCGGGTGGTGGGAGGAAGGTGAAGGGGAGGGAGTGAGGGGGTTCTCGTGTTGGCCATTGTGCGTGTGCAAGGGGGGGTGCTTGTGAAGTCAAAAAGGAAGATTGAATGAGACCCAAGACCGAGGGGGCATGGGAGAAGGAAAAAGTATTTGTGAAGGTTGAGTTAAGGCAGGGGGGGAGAAACCAAGGATACCCTGCCGGGCAATCAAAAGATCAAAAGTAAACGCGGAACTTTGAGTACTCTTGATACGGTGCGTAACTTATTATCTTTAGGTTTCTTTCATCTTCATCTTCAGTGTTGCAATACTGAGTGAACTGAGCTCGTAACACAAAAAGAGCTATCCTGACGTACAGTCAACTTACCTACGTCTATTAGCGTTGCTTCCACTCCTCAAGAACACAAAGAAAGCCCAAAAATCATCATACCGCATCGATTAAAAGGATATCAAGTATTACCAAGGAAGTGACCCGAACACCGTTCCCCAAAGACCAGCCGTGTCCATACAACCTAACCGCCTGCATCACAAGGCGACGGCAACAACCCAATCGTCAAACTTTCCCGTCCGAGAGCCAAAGAAAAAAACACCAAGTAAACACCCCTACCAATCCCAACCCAGCAAGACCATCGTAACGCATATCCGACCATCAGCATCAACACCCACCACCACCACACCCACCACCACCCCCTCCTCCCCCACCGCCGCAACCACCCGACCCTCCACACCCACCACTAGCACCACCTCCGCACCCACCCGCACCGCCGCACCCCCCACCACCGCAGGTGCCCCCGACGCCCGCACAGCCGCCACCGGCGCCAATCATGCCCCCGCAGGTGCCCTGGCAGCAGCCGCCCGACAAGCCCGAGCCCGTCTCGGCGAAGCCGGGGTCGCTGCCGCCGACGTAGCCGACGCCGCCGAGCGGGTAAGGGCCGTAGGCGTAGCCGATGAAGGGGGCGCAGGCGGCGCCGTAGTAGTAAGCGTTCGAAGAGTTGCGGTCGTCTTTGTTTTTCTTCTTCTTGTCGCCGATGTCGAGGTGCGTGTTGGCCTGGGCGGCGTAGTATTCCTCGCGGACGGGGGGCTCGCGGCCTTCTTTCTTAGCGCGGCGGACGGCCGCCGCAAAGGCGCGTTCGAGGTGCGAGCGGCGCGCCGCCGACCAGGCGTAGCTGTTGTTGGTGCGGACCGAGCTGTGCGACGAGATGTGGGGGCCCGAGCGCGGGTCGCTGGGGTGCTCGACGCCGTCGGCTTCGTGGAGCGAGGCCGAGGCGGAATGGTTCGTCGTCTTGAAGAGGCGGGACAGTGGTGACGTGTGGGATTCGCGGATGGCTTCGCAGTACCAGCAGGTGCACTCGGAGTAGGGCTCGCCGAACATGCGTTGGTACGTCTTGCTGGTCCATTCGAACGACTCGTCCAGCTTGGCCTCCTCGACCTTGTCGTCGTGGTCGATGAAGACGCCGTTGCAGATGGTCTGGCAGAAGTTGTAGTAGTTGGAGGGGAGCGTCTGGTGCGTGTGCCAGGCGAGGTCGACGTCGAGGGTCGGCACGGCCATCTTTTTGGGGTGAGCTGCCATGATTCTGAAGAAGTTTTTATACTTCTTGAGCAGGCGTTCAGAGGTGGAGTAGACCGTCGGCGAGAAAAGCCAGCCGATGTTGTGCATCTTCTCGATGAAGGTTCCTTGCCGAATCACTGCGCCGATAAGGTTGATGCCGAAGACAGAATGGTTCTTCCAATAGCGAGACATCATTCGGCGGACAGACACGAGCTCACGCGGGGTAGGACGACCCCCAGGGCCCTGATCTTGTTAGCAAACTCTCTTCTGAACTGTGGTCGTGGCAACAAACCGAGCTCCATGTTGACGTCAAGTTCTTCTGGGACAGTCCTTCTTCAAAAACGATTCTCACTGAGTCGAGGCTCGCGCTAGGGTCGCGCTTCAAGTCCGTGGCCTCGAGCAGCTTTATGTGAATCGGGGATTGTTTGATCCAGCCACTAGCAAAGAAGGTTGGGGGGTTGAATGACTTCTTTCCGCGGTATGGTGGCCGGCCCATGTTATCCAAAATGGTACCGCACATTGGCACGTCTTCCCTCATGAGACGTGAGATGTCTTGACGAAACTGCCACACCTCAAGGGTGTCATGTGTTATAGTACACTTGCAGTTAGGGCAAGTCTTGGCGAAGCTGCCGTCAGAATATCCATCTCCAGGAACGAACTCCGAATCGGGGCCGTAGGGAAAGCCCGCACCGCGTGACCACGGAACGGACAAGAAGGTAGCTTGTGTGCAGAAGGGGCAACGCAGGTCCTTGTCAATCGGATCATCCAGGTTATCCCACGAGAGTTGAGCGCTGCGCCTCCACATGGCCTTCACGGGCTCACCGACATCGTAATCAAAAGTAGTGTTGTCGATACACGTATTGATGTCCGCCCAGGGTAGACCAGTAGCCCAGAAGTCCAGGCAGCCATAACGCAAGCAGTCCTCGAAGAAGATGCGGGGGTTGAGCGTGTGTGCATGCCAGACCATGAGGACGTCAAGCGGAGGAAGATTCTCCGGGAAGAAATTGCGAAGTCGCTCGCCCAGGGAGCCGGCTGTTTCGTGCAGCGTCGAGTCTGCAAGCAGCTTTGTAGAATACATGGGGCCCACCATCTCGCCGCCGGTAAGCTTGGGGATGCGCTCAAGGAACCACTGCTCGTAACGCTCGACGGCACGCGAGACGTAGACTGCCCATCTCTTCTCGCGGACCTGCTTGATCTTGTGCTTCAGCTCCTCGTCGACGGCGCCATCCTCGGCCTTAGCATCCTGGTCGAGAGCCTTCTTCTCATACTGCGGGGCGGCGGTGGCGGGCGTGGGGCTAGCAATGCCAAAGATACCCTCGGTGGTTTCGATATCCTGGCGGAGGTTGTAGAAGGCCTCCAGCAGCTTGAGGTGAACGATGCACTCGTCGGCAGCAGGCACAGCTTGCCTACGAAGCGGGTCGATGTTGAGACTCTGCAGGCGGGAAGTGAAGTCTGGTGGCAAGGCAGGGGCCTCGTTTGACGGGCCGTCGGTCTGCTGTTCACCATACGCAGGTGGCGGGGCGGCGGCTGAGGAACTGTTGCGTGAATGGCTCGAGACAAACGAGTCGCGGGGACTCTTCTTGAGCTTGTTGGGAAGACTCATGGTGAGGAGTAGGACTGAAGGGATTAATCCATGGATAGGTCTTTGAGGTAAATGTCGTGGGAAGGGCGGAAGCAAGAGGGCGGTATTAAATGCTGTGCAAGTCGCGACTGCCGTTTTAGTGGCCGGGATGCATCGTTTACGCGAATCCTGAAGGAACGTGAGTCCGGTGAAGAGAACGGCGATCGGGTGGCTTTGGGGGCTGAAACAGAGGGCCGCAGGGCAGTTGCTGCTAGCCAGCAAGGCTTAGCCAGGCGCACCGCGCCGATCGCACCCAGTGAGCCCTGTGAGCCCTGCCAATTTTAGACCCACAACAACCACTTCGGTACACCGGTACATGTCGACGTCACTGGCAACGGCGCGTGGCTTAGCTGAAAATGTGCATTGCTATCTCGTCTACTACACAAAGGTCCACCCCCGAGGTCTATCAATCTCTAAATGTCTCAGCAGACATATGACCGGATTCCCAAACGCCGCGCTGTACTTCAGCTTTACCCCACATAGCTGGGCATATGCAATAAAATCTCATACACTGAATAAACGTGTCTCGCTTCGAGACGGGGAATAGAAAACAACCACATCCACCTACTCCTGCTTCTTCTTGCTGGGCTTCTTGGGCACGCGAGCCAGCCAGTAGATGAAGATGGCAGCGAAAACGTTGAAGATGACATAGACCCACATGATGCCGAAGTTCCTCCAAGCATCCTTCCAGTAGATGTCGACCGACGCGAGGAAGGAGTTGGTCGAGTCCATGGAGCAGAACTGGCAGCCAGTCGTCGCGTCGGGGTTGAGCATGTAGCCGCCGCCGGTGAGCTCCGTGTACGGCTGGATGTACTCCTGGCACGTCTGGTTCGCCATAGGCTCGAACTTGAGGAATTCGTTGGACGCGCACGAGGCCGGAGCGTTGGCGACGGCCGTGGATAGCATACCCGATATCAGATATGTGAAAGGCGACAGGTAGTACATGAAGATCCAGAAGCCGGGCAATGCTTCCTTGGTGGCGAGAACACTGCGACAACGTTAGCTTTAATTCACTTCACAAACGACTGCGAATGATGACTTACCCGCAAAAGATGAGCGTCAGCATGAAGAGCAGGTTGGCAATGTTACCACCAGTCTCAGCCGCCTCGATACCCGCAATGACCATGTCGGTAAAGGTGCTCGTGAACATGAGGAAGGCCCAGATCAACAGGAACATCAGCGCGCCACGCTCAGTGACATCGTTGGGCTCCGCGTTCCTCCACAGGCCGATGGGGTAGTACCACGTGAAGAAGAGAAGAACGGCAGCCAGCGAGTTCCAGGGCAGCTCGACGACGATCTGGGAGAGCATGAAGGCCTTCCACGAGTACGTCTTGCTGGGGCGCTCGCGCACTTCGTACAGCGCGCGCTGAGTGACAAAGTGAGGCATGATCTGCTGCACCAGGTTGCCGAAGATGGTCATGAGCATGAAGATGGCGAACATCTGGTTCTGGAGACCTTGCTGCGTGTTCTGTGCCTTGAAGAAGGAGAAGCCGACGAAGAGACCGGAAGCAATGACCAGGACGAGCTTGGAGTAGATGTACGAGGGCGTGCGCCAGTACTGCTCGAAGACACGCTTGGTGACCTCCCAAAGCTGGAGACCGAACGGCGCGGCGAATTCACGGAAGCTGGCCTGCTCATTGCCGGACGAGGGCTGCGACTTCTGCGGAAGCTCCGCCTTCATCTGGGCAAGCTCATCCTTGACAGACTTGTACTCGGGACTGTTGCGCCAGGCCTGGTGCCAGTCAATGTCCGTGTGCGAACCAGGAGCTGCGCCAATGACCTCGAGCATCCATTCAGCTGGGTTGGCCTCGGTCGGGCAAGGAGGCGCGCCGTTACGCTCAAAGTAGTTGGTAAGGACCTTCGAGTTCTGGCCAATCTCGCCAAAGTAGACGGTCCTGCCACCCCTGGCCAGGAAGAGAAGACGATCGAAGCGCTGGAAAAGCATGGCCGAAGGCTGGTGAATCGTGCAGAGGATGGCTTGGCCGTTCTTGGTGAGCTTCTCCATCAGGTCGCAAATGGCCCAGGAAGTCTGAGAGTCGAGACCGGAGGTGGGTTCGTCAAGGAAGAGCAGGAGCTGAGGCTTGGCCGCCAGCTCGACACCGATAGTAAGACGCTTGCGCTGCTCGACGTTGAGACCTTCACCGGGAACACCGACAACGGCATCGGCATACTCCTCCATGTCAAGAAGCTTGATGACCTCGTCGACGTACGCGAGCTTCTCCTCGCGAGAGACGTGAGCAGGCTGGCGGAGCAGAGCGCTGAAGTTCAGGGCCTCGCGAACGGTCGAAGTCTGAAGGTGCAAGTCCTGCTGCTGGACGTAGCCGGTCTTGCGCTGGAACGAGGCATCACGCTGGCGACCATCGACAAAGGCATCACCGGTAATGACACCCATGGTGACACGGGTTGCGAGCACATCCAGAAGCGTAGTCTTACCGGCACCAGAGACACCCATGAGAGCAGTGAGCGTGCCGGGCTTGACCCAGCCGTCGACGTGGTCGAGAATGCGGCGGTCCTCGCCCTTGATCTTGATGTCGTAGCACATGTCCTCCCAGTGGAAGATGGCAGTCTGCTTCTGAATGATGGCAGCCGAGTTGTCGGTCTTCTCGGAAACAGGGGCACGGCCAGCGGGAGCGGATTCAACGTCACTCTTAGCGGTAGCGGGAACGAAGCCGCGGCGGAAGACGAGGACTTCACCCTTCGACTTCTTGGCCGAAATGAACTCGGTAGCAGCGAGGTAGGCGGCACACAAACCGATCATGAAGGCGAACTCGATGCCCAGGTTCCTCCACTTGTGCGAGTGGTAGTACTCGTACGAAGAGTTGATGTACGCATCTCCGTTGACGTAGCCCTGGCCCGGCTGTGCGCCAGTGGTGCCACACACCATGTTCAAAGGACCAATGTTCTCGTAGCCCGGAAGCTGGTTGCTCGGGACGAATTGCGAACAGGTGTAGTTACGGTTGTGGAACTCGTTGATCATCAAAGACTCGAATCCATACGAGATGGGGTCCAAGTAGTTGATCCAGCGAGACCAGCCCAGCATGTAGCGTGTCGGAATGACGAAGCCAGTGTAGATGACCAGGGCAAGGATGAGAACAGCTGCCGGGGCCATGGCCTGGGACAGGGTGCGAGAGACGGAAGCGATGGTGCGGAACATCATCGACATGACCAACGTGAGGATAAACGAGATCAGGAGGAAGAAGAAGAAGGCTCCCGGTTCGCGGCGGAGATTGGTCATGAAGTACAGGATCAGGTTGAAGCATATCGCATTGCCGATCTTGTACGGTAGATCCGTAAGCATCGATGCATAGGCCTCAGCCGAGGGATGGTACAGGGCATATCGAGCGTGCTTCTCCACAATCGGACGTTGGGCATAGAGAGTCAGGATTTCCAGAGCAGAACCAAAGGCGTTGAACAGGACGGCGAAGAACAAAAGGGCACCGCGGCGGTAGAAACTCGATGTGTCCTCCGGGAGATTGTAGAAGACAGAGCCAAGAATGAGCGCCATGACGGTGTTGCCGAAGATTTGGGTGATGGTCAGACTAGGATCGCCGCGAAGACGCTGGAAACCACGCCACAGGCACAGTCTGATCTGGCCAGCGTAGGAGAGAGTGTAGGGAGACTTGACGCGCTGGTGCTTGGACTGTTGTGCCTGGCGAGACTGCTTGAACTTCTCGAGGTATTCGCCACCGATAGCGTACTTCTTGTCGTACTCATCGATGTCCTTGAGCAGCTGAGCGCGAGCCTGGCTCTCCTTCCAGCGAGCGGCGAACTCATCGGGGGTACGGGGGACCCTGTTCTCCCAACCGGGGCGAACGACGCGCTCCTGCGGAGACGTCATCGAGGTCAGGAAATCGGCAGTGGTCTGGCGATCAGGGCAGTCGAAGCCCATGTCGACAAAGTACTGCTTAGCCTCGTCGCAGCGACCGAAGAAGATCTGGCGACCCTCGTAGAGCACGGCAACCTTGTCGAAGGTGTCGTAAGCGGCTTGAGGGGCCTGGTAAATGGCAACGCAAGCAGTGCATCCCATCAGATCAGTCTGCATGCGCAGCGTCTTGCAGAACTCAATGGCGTTGGCCGAGTCGAGACCACGGGTCGAGTTATCCCAGCACTGCAGCGGGGCCTGGCTGAGGGTGGCCTCGGCGATGGAGACACGCTTGCGCTCACCACCAGAGACACCGCGGACGAAGTCGTTACCGACACGAGTGTTGATGGTGTGCGAGATGCCGTACATGGCCATGACGACATCGCGCATGTGCCTGGCGTAGGTCCAGTGGTCGACGTCTCCAGGCGTGTTGCGGGGAGCTCTTGCGCGAGCGGCGAAGGCAAGGGTGTCGCCAACAGTCATGTTGGGGAAGTGAACATCGACCTCGGCCGTGTAGATGGCCTCGCCACGGAAGTGGTTATGCATGTCGTGGGCCGAGATACCCTGGTAGTTGATGTACGAGCTGTCGTCGATGTTGAAACCGTGCGTCTCTCCGGAAATGGTCTTGAGCAGGGTTGAGCATCCGGAACCAGGGGGACCCAGGACGACAAGCATCTCGCCGGCCTCGACGAGGCCGTCGAAGTCGCGGAGGATGTCGATCCTGCGCTGGCCCCTGCCGAGAGCCTGGTTCACAAGGCCGGGAATGTCGATCAGGACATTGCCGACGCTCTTCTGGTAGTCGGTGGCATTTCCGTAGCCGAAGACATTCAGGCCCCTGTAAGCAATGCCAGCGGTCCGCTCGGGGAACTTTTCGGCGTCACGGGAGCGGATGTGGAGCAGGGCTTTGGCCCATGCGCGGGCGTTGAAGTTCTCTCCGTTGGGGTCCAGGGACGAGTTGGGCTCGGCCTCAGTGAATGGGTTCTTGCCAATGGCCGAGTAGCGAGAGGCATTGGTGTACTGGCGGGCTAGAGAAGTGACCTGGCGTATACGCTCGGCCTCGGACTGCTGGCTGTCACTGTCCGAATCGTGCTTTTCATCCTCGACGGGCTTGTTCGAGGCGGCGGTGCGGCCGCGGGACTGGGATCGTGTTCTGGTGGTGGCGAGGGTTGTTGCTGAGGCTCTCTCGAGGTTTATCTCCTCCTGCTCGAGATGCTGAGGCGTAAGTGTTGATTGCTGAGGGACGCCGTTGCGCTGCTCTGTGCCATCGTTGCTGCCAAACGCGCCCATGAACGACGACATGGCGGCGATGGAGCTGGGGGAGCTCCTTTGGATTAGGTAATTAGCGGTAGGGTAGTGGGATTAAGGCGAGTGGGAAAGTGGCGGTTTATGTATGGTGGATTATGGGTTAAGTCCCGAGGATAATGGGTTAAGGCCCGTAGGATATGTTGGATCTGGGGTACAAGAGAGGCGATTGTATTTATTATTAGGAAGAATCGTACGCCCACGCGCCCCATCAGCGGGCTAGGGAGCCCGCCAGGTCTCGGGATGTGCGAGCAACGGTCTCCGGGCTCGTTCCATTGACAAGCGAGGATGCGCAGCGGCTTGGCGCCGAACGGATGGCGGAATCAGGCCTCTCCGGAAGCCCGCTAGCCCGCGAGCAGCAGCTGCTAGGCCAGGCAGGGCACGAGCCCGAACCACGCCAGAAGTTTCCTAAGCACACATCCCAGGCGCCCATCGCCGGGTGCCCTGTGCGCGGCCGGTTGCTGCACTTCCGGGTCCGCTGCCAATCTGCCCGTAAGGCAGCGCTTGCGAGGAAAACGCCTCACCGACGTCCAAGCCGGGCCGTCTGCTGCACCCTCCCTTATCACCGCGTGTCACCCTGCCCCACGCATTCCTCCTTCCGGGTCAGCACGACCCGGTCCCGGGCTGAATCATCAAGACTGCATGCAACTTCCATCTCACTGTTCCCGTCAGCCCTGGGACATGGTCTTCAGCTCGAGTGTCCTTTCATATCGAGCACCTTCTCATTCCGTCCGGGAGTGCGCTGCGTCGTCCTGGCCCCGGCACCACCAACATTGGGGCGACTGTAGTCGCGAGAACCGACGTCGTCCCGCGTTTCTTTCTTTTAAGCTTGTCTGCATCCCGCTCTTGGCGAGTCGGACAACCCGAGCGTCTCGCTTTCGCGTTTGCGATCCTCTTCGCTTTGGGTTGCATGCGAATGCTGCACGAAAGCGGCGGGCCAAGGGGGGCTCCCCACTCAAGTAGCCCTGAGGCCAGCAAGTCAACTGCAGCCGCACAAAAGTCCGGGTCCAGATCTGCCCCGTGAGTCAGTGCGCTGGCGTCCGAGCTCGTACTTCCGCGCGTCTCATTCGCCCGCGGTGCGGCTGCGCGCTGCGATGCTGCTGTTTCTTTGACCGTTTCAGGGCATCGTTTCGAAGATGGGTGAATCGTCAGAATGACTAACCACGCATCGCATTGTGCGCACAGTCAGCAGCATGAACCTGCAAGGCTGCCGAGGCGGCTCTTTCACGATGATGTCAGCCCGCCGCCACTCTAAAAGCATCCGGCACGCACGGATCGGGTTCCGGATAAGAGTCTCGAGATCTGGTTGCCTCTTGGCTCCTCCGCAGTAACGGGGACAAAGAGAGTTTGTTCGAGAACAAGCACGAGAAGGGACACCGGCGGCGATCCGGTTTTTGCGGCGTTAGGGGCCCGGGTAGATCCTGCGCGATACGCTGCTAAATGACGTGTGGTCCTGTGGCGTCCGGCTGCCGGACCGCCGTGTGCCGAGCGGTGACCCCAGCGGCCTCGCCCATGGCATCTTCCGACCAAGTCCATCGCTTCCGCTCTTCTGGGATCCTGGGGTCCTTCTTCTGCTGTCTCGACACCTCTGACTCGACGTCAAAAGTAGCCGTTGGCGTGTGCGACAGCCGTTGCGGTGACGAAAGGGGTACCTGTTCGCCCTACAGCACACCAACAGTGCGCCAATTATTGAATTGACCCTCTCCAACCCACCCACACAAATACCTACGTGTGCAGTCGATCGTAAAACGTATGCTTCTCTTTTGCCAGGGTGGGGGTCCCTCCGTCTTCTCCTTCCGTTCCGGTGTACATACGTGCGGACAAATATCTCCGGACGTGCAAGCCTGCCCAGAGATCTGGTTATGAACCTCACCGATGAACCAGCCTACCTAGTCAGGGGAAATGCCATCTCACCAAGCATTGGAAACTTCCATGAGCCATCACTTCGGCTCCGGCTGCTTCCTGGTGCGCGTACGTATGCTCCAATCAGCCTGCGAGGAATATATTACTACGCCGTAGAAGTGGACACTGAGCAACCTTGGCTACGACATCCACTACTGCTTTTTAGTCAAGTTGAGACAGGAAGAGTAAACGGCGGCAGGTGCTAGCTGCCCAACAAACCGGAACCTGACTCCGTACTCCGTTCCGAGAACCCCTTATCCAAAGCAGATTGCCCTAAATCTTTCGAAACCCACAACATACACAAGACCCTACCAAGAGAAATGATGCAAGAACACTTCCCGTCCCTCAACTTTTCTTTCTAATGGCTTCTCATGAGAACTAGCCCTCAGACATACGCCGCTTTATTAGTAACCTTCGCCGAAGAACCTGCTCGCAGCTATGATTTCCTGGTCGTTGTTGGCAAAGTCCCACCCGACAATCGTCGGGTCTTGACTACAGCAGATGATGCGTCGAGAATCGAACTGCAACTTGAACACACGGGAGTTGCTGCCGGTCGGATTCACTGTGCCGCCTACAAGGGGAACGTGGTGATGATGGTGATGGTGGTGCCCATGCTGCTGGTTACCATTGTGAGCCGGTTGTGCAGGTGCCTGAGCATTGTTGCCAGCCTGGGCTGCTTGTCCTTGGGGTGCTTGCATGGCCTGCGCTTGTTGCACCAGTTGCTGAGCTTGTTGCAGCTGCGCAACTTGCTGCTGGATCTGCTGGATGTTTGCCGGCTGGTTTGGTGCAGCCCCGTTCTGCTGTTGAGCCTGATTCTGTACTGCTTGCGATGCCGCAGTCAGCGCAGCCATTTGCTGCTGCAGTTGATGGTTCAGGCGCGCAGGCCCAGGGCCACGTCGTCTACCACCAGCACTGGCAACCGCCTCGCTCTGTAGCAGACGTTTGTGAGCAACCCATTTCCCATCCGGAGCTTTCTTCCAGATGATTATACTCTCATCATAGGAACCAGAAACGATGCGTCCCCAGCGGCTACCCCCTCCTCCCGGTGGGAGTTTAGCGCCGTATGCGAAGATTTCCCTGGGATCGCGCGAGCCCGCATTCCTCCTGCGACGTTCCTCGCGTGTGAGTTCTGTCAGCGCACCTCTTGCCCTAGCTTCGAAGTACTGCTGGTCAACAGCACGAGCCTCGGCTTCGAGCTCTTCCTCATTACCCGACATGTCGCCAAATTCTGCTTGCACGGTGCGGACAAGGTTGGCGTGGCCTCGGAGACAAGCTACTTCCGCCCCAGTCGCTCTGTCAAAGATACGTACTGTCTCGTCCGAACTGCCGGTAACAATGCGACGACCGTCAAACTGGACGCATGCGATGCCTTTGGTATGGCCGGGAATCGTCTTCAGGCAGGCGCCTGTATGAATATCCCAAACCTTTACTGTTCGGTCACCAGAAGCAGACACAATCTGGTCTTCGTAACACTGTATGGCATTGACTGCGGCACTGTGGCCGTCGAGGGTCATTAGCAGACTGAATTCTTTGAGCGGCTTGAAGTTCAAGTGCTGGTTTTCGAGTTCCTTGTCAATGTTGATAATGTAGCTGGGAAACCGAGCACCGCCACTGCTCATTCTCGGGTAGTCGTTGTCAGTAGGAAGAAGCTGCCTGCGGTTCCATACTTTGATAGTTTTGTCTTTGGAACAAGTGATGAGGTAGCGATCATCAAACCGCAAGTTGAGAACCGATTCGCTGTGCGCGCGCTCCATCTTCTTGATCATTTGTCCGGTCGAAAAGCGCCAGATGATGACGTGGCAATCGCTGCCACCAGAAACCACAAGATCGTGTTCGGGTCTCTCGTCGAATTGCAAGCAGAGCACAGAAGCGTCATGACCTGTCAGCGGGGCCACAACCAATCTCTGAGTCTCCAAGTCCCAAATGCGGATGGACTTGTCCCGACTACCACTGACGACGTGCTTGGCTGAATGCTGTATGGTGTAGACGCATTCTTTGTGCGATTCATATGGGTGTGATGGGTGGGGCAGTTGGAAGTTGGTGAACCTGCCAGCGGCCCAGTTCTCTTCCAGTCGCCGTTTCTGCTTGTAGAGATACTGCCAGTTGACCATGGGATCCCCAAAAGAGGATAAGATCAGGGAAGGCCTAATTGGCGGGTAGAGAATGTCGGCAGGAGGTGGTGAGGCAGCGTCCTCGATGGCAAACTGCGGACGGGACTCCAACCGTCGAGCCAGATCGAGAACTCTCTCCTCCGATGGAGACTGCCCCGGCGGCTGGTTTTCGTAAGCAATGTCCTGCATACCATCTTCGCTTCGGGATGAGCTATCATCAGCCTCCACAGCGCCATGTTGTTCCGCCCAATCCTTCGCATCGCCGTCAGCCACTGTAGCGACAGGCCCGCTTTGTGAGCCGTCACCAAATAAGTGCCGCTCCCTGATCCGCTTCTTGGTGTGCATCCGCTCAAGATCGCCATCGCCGCCGCGGACACGCGTCTTGCGTTCTTTCATTATCGACCTATTGGCTTTCTCATGCTCCTCAAAAGTCCTGATTTGGCGAATGTTTGCGGTCCAACCTTCGGCACCAAACATGCATTTCCACAACTGGCTGTCCAGGGCACGTCCCCGCCATGCTTTAGACAGAGTCGACGTCTTCAAAAGCGTTTCCGGCTCCAGATAGGAGAATATTTGGAAGGTGATTTCAGGCGGAAGGTACAAGACGGGGTCGAGATGGAGCCGCGAGTTCAGCCTCTCGACAATTTCCGCTATGGATGCAGTGCGCAGCGAGCGCAGGATCTCGAGGGCGATTTCTGGGAGCTGTTAGCGTTGGGCAGACTTGGAGAGCACAGACGTGGTGTACCTGATCTATCATTTTCCGGGAGACGCAGTATCCAGTCCGGGAGCGGCGCGCGGGAGGTGGTCTCCTCGGCGGGCTCAGAGAGCTGGGGCTCGCTGCGCATGGCGGTGTCGACCTCGCTCTGGCTCCGTGTGTCCTCGGAGAAGCCCTCGTCGAGCTTGAAGGGGGTTCCCATCTTGGCGTTGGGGTAGTCGTGGAGGTACGGGGTCTGGGAGGCGAACGGGCCTTGGTTCGGTGTTGCGGGCTGGTCAGCCATTGTTTGGGGGGAGGGCGGTTGGGATCAGAGGCCGCCTAGTGCCCTGGGCTTCGGTTCGTGCAAGCGGTTGGGGACGACGCAGGGCGGGCAGGGTGGACAAGCAGCAGAGCGCGACGTCACCGGGGCGCGGCGCAGGGCTGGTGGAGGAGCGGGAGCGGGCGGGCTGGCGCGGCGATAGTTGGGTGAGGGAGGCCTCCGTGCGTGGTCGAGGCCTGAGGCAGCAGGGCTGGGTCGGGGGCTAGCGGGCAGTGTCAGCGGCGCCGGGGTGGCGCGACGGCAGAGCGCGGTGAGCGAGCGAGCGAGAATTGCGGCGCGTGAGGGCCAGCAGGCGGCAATGGGCATGGGCAGCAGTGGGCGATCGCCGAGTCGGATGAGGGCACGCACGAGTCGCATCGGGCAGAGAGCCGCTGGCTGACTACGCCCGGCGGCGGCTGGGCTCTGCTCGGGACGATGGGCGGCGAGCACGCGACGGGGCGTGTTGGGCGCGCGCACACCTCCTCGCCGTCGCAACCAGCGGTCTGCAGCAGCTTCACGCGGCCGCCCACCATCTTTCGCCCTCGTCGCGCGCGCTCTGCGTCGTCTGCCGCTGTCTGCGCTGCCCGCGGCCACTGCCATCCCACCCTCGCCTTGGCGCTAGCGCCCCATCGCACAGCTTTGATCCCTCGGCGGCTTGCACTCCCAAGGGGCACGCTGAAACCGCGGCGCTCACCCGTCCAGGCCAGCACCAGCAGCACCTCATCCCCTACCCTACCGCTGCGCTCGTCCATCACCACCTCGCCGCCCGCCCGCCCGCTCGCACCCACGCGCCCTGCAGCAACCTCGACCGCGCGCCTGCGACCCCAGTGCTGCCAGCGACCTCACCGCATCCAAGCCTCCAACCTGGCGTGAAGGCGCTGCCCCCGGCGCCCCTCCGCTGCGAGGTCTCACCTCACCACCGCACCTCAAACCTTCCATTCCTCACCCCAGGCTCGGTGATGATGGAGGTTGGAGTTCATGGGCCTTTGTCTCGAACCCACACCACTCCCATCCCGACTGCACATTCCCGCCTCCACAGCGCCGGCGGGCCCACACCCCTCATGCCGAACTCAAACCATGCGAGCTTCTCGACCTATTCCTCGCGGACGTCCGACTCGTCCCAGGGCACCTCGACCTCGACCCTGTTCCCCCCGCCACCCCTGCCCACCTCGGCTCCGCCCGCCAACGGCGGGCCCGTCGAGGCCGCCAACAATGTCATCAACAAGCGCGGCGACAAAGAGGCCTCGCTGTTCATGATTTGCCTGACATTGTCGCGTCGCCTGGGCACCGTGCCCGGCTTCGCCGAAATCCTGCGCGAGGAGGAGGAGGCGGCCGACGAGGACACCGACCCGGTCACACTGCTGTGGAGGACATTCCGCAAGGGCTATCCCTTGATGACCATCTACAATGCCCTCGATCCCGACGTGCGCCTCGAGGTCGACAAGAACAAGGTGTCGGAAAAGAAGCGCGAGCAGGCCGCGACCTACAAATTCCTGTCGGCATGCATCAACCAACTCAAGTTCCCCTCGGAAGAGTGTTTCGTCATCAGCGACCTCTACGGCGACGACACGACCGGCTTTGTCAAGGTACGTTGCTTTTGCAGGCCCCGCGCATCGCGTGGCGTGATCTAACATCTACCAGGTGGTCAGGGTCGTCAACCGCGTCCTGGACCTTCTCGTCAAGGAAGGCATTATCAGCAGCGAAATGGGCGGCGGTGATGGTGCCGAATCCGATACTACCACTACGACCAAGCGGACGCAGCGCCAGCACATCATTGACGAGCTCGTCAAGACTGAGCGAACCTACGTGCAGCACCTCGAACTCCTGCAGGAGTTCAAGAAGCTGGTGGAAGAGAGGGGAATAGTCACCGGCGATGCTGTCCACGCCATTTTCCTCAACTTGAACGCTTTGCTCGACTTTCAACGCCGCTTTTTGATTCGCGTCGAACAGACAAACGCGCAACCCGAATCGGAGCAGAATTGGGGCAGGCTTTTCGTGCTATACAAGGAAGCGTTCAAGGTGTACGAGCCGTACATTGCGAACCAGAAAAAATGCGAAGAGACGGCAATGGCGGAGTTTGAAAAATTGAAGGAAACCGGCGGCCCTGCAGAGCTTCGACAGATGGTCGAATCGCCCACCAATTTGACGTCATTCTTGCTCAAGCCTTTCCAGCGCCTTGCTAAATATCCCTTGCTGTTGAAGGTACGTAATTTGTTATCTCTTGGTTTGGGCAAAACACTTATTGTTTCACAGGAGCTTAGGGACAAGGGTGATCTCGATGAGGAAAGGCGTGACGACATTTCTACCGGTATCGAAGCCGCTTCTTCCGTGCTAAAGAGAACGAATGAAGCTATCGACTTGGAAGACCGCAAGGAAGCACTCGAGGAATTGAAGAGCCGTGTCGAAGACTGGAAGGGTCATCGCATTGAAGGATTTGGAGATCTCCTGCTTTATGGTACCTTTACCGTGCTGAAGGGTGATGGAGGAGGTGGCAAGGACCAAGAGCGAGAGGTGGGTTGCCTTTCCCGTGGTACGCTGGGACATTGCGCCCGAAAGTTATCGCAAGAAACTTGCGATATTTCTGCACATGTCCCGGGTCATGCTCGTCTGCTGCTAACAACGGTGAAATTAGTACAAAATCTACCTATTCGAAATGATTCTGCTCTGTTGCAAGGAACTCAACCCCAACAAGCAGAAGAACAAATTGATGAGCAACAAGCAACTGTATGACAAGAGGGGAAAGCCCAAGTTGCAGCTCAAAGGTCGCATTTTCATGCAAAACGTTACCGATGCGATCTCAACGGCGAAGCCAGGTAAAGCTTCCAGATCCGAGAGGCCTCTTGGCTGTCAACTTACGCTTGATTTTTATTTTAGGTTCGTATACTTGCCAAATCTTTTGGAAAGGCGATCCCGGCATTGAAAACTTCGTCATTCGATTCACCACTGAGGAAACCCTTAAGAAATGGGTGCATCAAGTCGATCAACAGAGGAGACAGTTCAAGGACACCCAGAGATCGAGCAGTACCACCAAACATTCGACGACGTCAGCAACAGAATTCACGTACATCAGAGATCAGGGTCCCATCGAAAACCCTTATGCCGAGGCCGACGAAGACGACGAAATAGACGTCGCCGAAGTTACGAGCGGTTATCCTGGGCAGTCCGACTATACGCTTGCGCAGGGCGAAGCGACTGCCACGGGCAGAGCCCGATCTGCTACTGGCGAGAGTGGGGTCAACCCTCTAGATACTACTCGGCCTTCAGAGCCATCAGGTGCGAACCGCGCCCCGCCACCTCGTTTCCCCATGGGCGCTCTGCAGAATCCGCCACTCACTCTTCGTACCCAAGCTCTTCAAGCTGGCCACATTTCGCCTGGCAGCGGTGGACCCATGGACTCGTACTTCTCACCTAGCCTCGAATCTCCTATGTCAACTCGCACGAGCTCTTCTTCCGGCATGTTCCCATTTCCACGCCAGCAGATTCCAAACGGCTGGCACGGAGACGACAACAACCGTTTCACCGCGCCCGCCATGGCTCGACACGCCTCTCGCGACGCTTCAAGTGGGTCTCACATCAACGGTCGCAATGCAGTAGGACGACCATCTCTGCTACCAAATGCCGCTTCGCAAAGTGCTATGAACTCACAAATCCGCCTTCGTTCAGCTAGTAGTCCGGACATTCATAACCACCTTTCCGGCCCACAGCGGCGTATTCCAGGCGGCTCCGTACCAGACGTTCCCCCCTTCCCCACCCATTACGCTTACAACCCTGGCCTGGTGAACCGGAGCCAGAGTAATTCCCCAAACATTCCCACCTCCATGCCCCGCCAGCAGTCCCCGAGCATTCAAAGAGAAAAGCAAGCGCTACGCACCCCCGGTTCCGAGATCAACCTCCACTTCGATTACCCCGACGGCGGCGCGCGGCAGGATTCGCGCATCACGCCAGGGTCGTCGAGAACCGCGACGCCAGCATCTTCATTTGAACAGCAGAGGACGCAGACGCCCGCGGCCGACAGACCAGCCTCGCCGACGCTGCCGTCAGCGCAGCCATCTGACCTTCCGATACCCTCGCAGTTGAAGGTCAAGGTGCACTGCCCGTCTGCAGGGTCAACGATGACGCTGGTCGTCAGCACCAACATCAGCTTCCAGAGCCTCAAGGATCGCATCGATGCGAAATTGCAGCGCAGTACCAACGTGAGTCTCAGTTCTGGACAAGTAAAGCTTAAATATCTCGACGACGAGGATTACGTCAGCATTCAATCGGATGAGGATGTCCAGATGGCGTTCGAAACCTGGAAAGAGCAGCAGCGAGACCAGCTTCTTTCCGGCCAACTCGGCGAGATTGAGCTTTTCTGTCAGAAGTGAGCTTCTCGGGTACAATAGGCACTCTTCGCTTCGATCGATTCCCCTGTGCGCGTTGCTTTCGTATCCGCGATCCGCTACTCATTTACCGGCGTCTGGCTTCGGGTGGCTGCGATTGCGAATTGCATCATTTTCTGGCGCTCAATCGGCGCCTTGCGGTTGCTGTTTTTTTGTTCTGCGGTGTGTCCTTTGCTCTCTTTTTCTTCTTCTCCGCCAGCTCGACAATCTGACTTTTTCACGGGCGCACGTCGTCACTCCGCGACTGGTCGATCTATGCGGGAAGATCGTGGGCTCATTGCATGAGGAAGGGAATTGTGTTCCAGGAAATCCGGATTATCAACGCAAAAAGAGATACCACTTATCCGGACATGAAGTATGCACGGGGATATGAGAGCCTTCATCAGCATCTTCCGCTTCATTTTTTCGCTTCTCGACGCGACCTTCGCCCTTAGTCGAAGTTTGCTTTCCTTCTTTCCGACACGCCACGTGTCGGGCTGCCCCCCGCTTATCAGGTCGCGGCTTCCATATGGTCTCTGTCTCTAGTGCTGGCCTCGAGGGCCCACCCACCGCTGGACGTCATCGGGGACGTTCGAATAAAGAAAGTCTTGGATTCCGTGGGTCGAGGGAGGATACAGAAGGTAGTCGAAGGCACGGTGGAGGTGGGGGGCGAGGCGATTCGAAGTAGGAAGGGATTCGAAAGCGGGTGCGTGGTGGGCTGGATAGGCCCTTACGGAAAGCGAAGAAATCGCACAGAGACACGGCCATTAGCGGAAAGCTGTGATGAAGTGATGATGAGATGAAATTCATGGGTGTTATTTGCCAGACTCCGGCGTCGCGCGCATGTCTTTGTCGTCTTACCCCCTCGCTTTTTTCCACCGTTAGACCCGTTCTACGTCATCACCCTTGGGTGGTCGTCTATTCCAGAATGGCTGAGGGTTTGTGGTGTTCGGTGATTTTTGGTACTTGGCCAGTTTGTTCTTCTATTTCACTTACCGGGATTTTTGATTTCTTTTGGCCTCAAGGTGAGAAGATTTCACAAATGCAATGTATCTGTTCATTTGAACCCACGTAGAGGCTTAATAGTTTGATTTAACATACCTTTTACTGTTCCCCCCTAACTGCCCGTTGATATGCATCAACATGCCCCATCATAGAAGAAACATCGGTACCCGTGACCGGCTTCGGATAGCAGCGGAAGCCGCGAACTGTTGTCACGGGAGAGACGAACCGCCTTTTCCGTTCCACGGCGGGGTCCTAGAGCCAGGATGGCCGGACAACATAGCCCGTACCAACGAAGCTGACGTGTTGTCCAACAAACCCCTCTCTACTGTTCAGCCGGAAAACGGATGCTCGCGCTGCCGCGGGCCTTTCCGGGGCTAGGGCGCCGATGGCGTGCGTTTTATTCACCTTATCGCCCCCGAGAATTCGAGTAATATCGCGCATACTTCTCGTCAAGCATTTCCACCCTGGACTACACAGCCACAATCGAGTCCATTGTGGGGTAGTTGAGGGAACATGACAACGGAGCTCTGGTGGGCATGGAGATACGACAACAGTACTGGTCCGGAGGGATGAAGAAATTCACTTCTCGCAGTTCTTTGCATCTTTTCCGTTGGAATAATAAGATGGTACAGTACGCTTTCATTTATGAGCCTACGCGTGCTAGCCGGAAATAAGTCAAGTGTCAGGGGCTCATATGGTGCCTTAATGTCCGGTTCGTCCGGATCAACTGCCACTACCTTCTCGACCAAGTAAATGAAGAGTCAAAGTGAAGAACCAACACCATATATCATATACTGACGACAGAAATTCGCTCGCGGAAAGCACTATGTACCTAAGCAGTCAACAGGCCGGCCACCAGCGTAGCCACCGATGTTCGCGTGTAGCCCTTCGACCAGCCTAACCAGCGCTCTATGATAACCTTAAGAATTCAGGAACCACCATGAAGCTCTCAGAAGGTTAAAGAGTCTCGGGTTCGGGTCTTGTTTCTACTATCTTGCAGAACTGCAGCACGTCCTCCAAACCACAATCCTACCTTAAGAGCATCCATATCTGCTTGCATAGCCTACTGTGCAGCATCATGCCTGCGTTTAGTAACTTGGGGCTGCGTTAATCCTAGCTTTTTTACATTACGACGCGGCTTGGCAGAAAGAAGAAGCTATTCGAGCAAGAAAAGGCCTTCCGAGAAGAGAAGTAGTGACGCGACCGCCACAGTGAGGAGAAGGTGGAGTTGGTTAATCTGCTTTCAAAATTCCCAATGAGAGCAGATAAAACATCAAGCTTTGCAGTATCGTGTAAGCCGTGCAATTGGTTGTACGGATTCATTCCAGATTTCCGGACTTCATGTGCTGCTAGCAGCTAAGGACGATTGAAAGTATGAGTGAATGCTTGATGTCCAGATACGGCAACAATTCTCCGTCAAAGTCTATCGAATGAAGACTTGAACTTAGCTGAGTGGATAAGTTAGCAATCGTGCTGCTGGTAAGGATTAGACCCTTTGTCAATGAGTATACGCCTCATCTCCCTAGAGCACCTCGTCGACGACCTCTCTTTTTGGAGTCCTTGGAAATGAATTTTAAGCAGGAACCTTTATTTAGCTGCAAGCCAGGAACGGGTCTAGACTGTAAAGGAGGATGGCTCTTATCTGCCTTGACCTAAGCCGGACAACTTTATGCCTTGGTGATATTTATAGTGTCGGATTGGTATACAAAGCGCTGAGGGAGTCAAGAACGATGCATTATTTTAACAATGTAGAGCCTGTAGCTGAGGGTGTATATAATAGGGGTCGAAGTCGAAGCCTGGAGCTCGAGGGCTACAATAAGATTCGGATCACCTAGAAATGTCAATAATCCAACGGGAGGTCGTAGGTGCGACTTAAAACATGGACAGTATTCCCGTGTTCCAACGGCAACCTTGACAGTGTGGCATCAGGCATGGATTTGGGTCAGACCGTTCTTTGTGTTCAATTGAAGGTCCACGCCCAAGGCTCGGTTTCATGAAAGTATTCCAAAGCGAACACCATGTGTAGGTCGCTGGGGTCAGGTAGACAGGCATGCCAGACGAACCATCGATCTCCATTTCCGTCCAATCCGGCGTAGTCTCCGTGAAAATCGTCACTGCTCGGGGTAATCGTAATTCAGGAGGGCCCCCAACCAAAGCTCTGGCGAAGGATACCTCAAGCGCTGTCCTGAGGTTGCGAGCTTTACTGTGGTCGGAGGTATAGCTTCGGTGGCGTCTGTGCGAGGCAAACTGCGAAGATCGATTGGTCTGGAGACTCCGTGCTGTGAAAACACTCATGCATCCCACCATGGTAGGTGAACTCGGATCAAAACGGCCTAGCGCTGATTGGCACACACGTAACCGGATCCTGATATCCTCCAGATTATCGCACGTGCTCAGGGTGGCTTTAAGGTGCTGCAGGGACGTATTGAGTGTGTCAAGACCTGCGTCATCGAAGGTTGTGCACGCGGAAATATGACCGCTACATAGTTGATCGCAAAGGTCGATATCCAGCTCCAAGATGCGAAGGTTCCTCAAGAAGAGAGGTAGTGGCGTCAGATCGAGGCGGAACGAGTCTTCGAGGAGGGCGGCCTGAGCGTCGCGCATGTGTATGGCTAGATGGCTGAGTAAACCGCTGGCGAATTCTTGCTGGATCCGAGGGTCCATCTTCAGGACGACGAGAGGGAAGTAGACGAAATCCTTAGGGCCGATTCCAATAGACCATTGCCAGGACTTTATCAGAGAAGTCCTGGAATCCGCCGCGCAGTTGAGGTCCCAGAGCGAGCGTCCACGACACAGCTCAGCCATGTTCGGACAATCGATGATTTCCACAAGGTGCCGGTACACCATGTTGCGAAGTTTTGCAGGAAGGCGCATGAACAGTACTGGCTCCCTCATGTTCGTTGTCGGAAGTGTGGAAGTAATTGTTAGACCGGTGGGAAAGGACGACATGCTACCGGAGCATGCGAGTGAGGTGTACTCCATAATGGAAAAGCGTTCAGGATGGAGTACCTGAGCAATGTTAGGTTCTTTCCAGAGGAGGAAAGCTGAGATTTATATGCATCTACCAGTTTATAGTCCAGATTGATTCATTACTATGACGTACACAGCCCCGTTCGACTGGAAAATTTTCATATGGAACCTTTCATCAGCGGGGAATCCGTGGGTGAATTGGACCCTTGGTTCAAGAGTAATCACGGCACAACTATAAAAGCAGCGAGTTATCTCGCTTTACCTAGGTGTAAGAGACAAAAGCGGACAGAGTTTCTTCAGCCTTGTTCCAAAACATGGCCATCCCCAGCCAATCTTCCAATAACATCGACGTTGAAAGCAAAGCTGGCTGCGCTGCTGACAATTGTACGTGACTGTATCTATGTGAGAAAAAGCTTTCGTTGACTTTCTCCTAGCAACTGACCCCAACGGCTCCGCTATGGCAGACAGTATGTATCCACGAGCTTGAAATGAGAGTATCCGCTGAGTCGAGTAGCCACTACAGAGTCGATATCTACTACTCAGACGACGAAGCGCATGGCTGATAGGCCACTCACGATCTTCTCACTGCTTGCTTGGTTGATTGCCATCATCGTAGTAGAAGGAATCTGCATGGCATTGATCCTCAGTCGCGAGGCAGATGGGGCAGCCAAAATAAACTCGCAGTGGGGCGGCAAGCTGGTCAAGTTCATCGCATTTTCCTATGCTGTGGTCGTATTTTCGAAGGCTACTGAGTTCTGTCTAGAGGAGTGGAGGATGAGCAGATGGAAAGGCCTCGCTTTGTTGGCTGTGGCCACCCTTTTTCCTTTTCTCATTCTTCTTATGCTCGACCCTCCTAACGGCAGATGATGCCTAGCACCAATCATCATATCCTGGGATATTCCACAGCAAGTCTCGGGAGGGATCGAATGTTATAATTCGACAAATATCCTTAGCTTCACTCTTACTGGAAGCGTGGGTATCCCATGTACGCAGTCAGTTAAGTCCATTGTTTGTCCGCATGTATATAGTTCAGCTACCTATACATGTCTTCGCTACTGCTCCGTAACACCTGGTTCTACCCATTATATCATCATCTGGCCGTTTCCTCCACGCCTCTAATTTTTGCCCTAGAGGGCATGATTCAAGTACCGTATGAGGAACGGGTAGTGGGCTGCATATGGTAAAAGATGCGCATGTATTTGTCTATAGCAAGGATCTAGTTCTACATCATCATTGTCTTCGTCTCCTTCTAGTATTCTATGCTCTTGAAATCGAGGTGGTATCTTCCATCTAAAATTCGTCTGGACAGAAATGAAATCTAAAACCACCTTGCCCTTACAGCCTGGCCCTATACCGCTCGTTCTCCTTTCTTAGCGGCTCGGCGTCGTCGTTGGACTTGGCAGGGGCGCCGGGCAGGTGGCTCTTCCTCGGGGCGGAGATGTAGCCGCCCTTGACGTTGTCGGTGTTGAGGACAGCGCCGGACTCGTCGCGGACAATGCCGAGCTCGAGGAGCTTGTGGAAGACGTTGGTGAAGTCGGCGAAGAAGGCGTCGCGGTCCTTGGAGTACTTGTCGACCCAGGGGCGGAAGCCGGGGTCGTGCAGCAGGGCGATGTCGGTGGGAAGCATCATCAGCTCCTCCTCCGAGTCCTCGTCGTAGTAGGCGAACTGCTTGATGCCACTGGGCAGCGTCTTCTCCTTCCACTCGACCGAGGTCAGCAGCTTAAAGTACTGGTTGGAGAAGCGGGTCGGGTTGTTCACCCAGGCGCCGTCGAAGCCGGAGCGGTCGGCGTGGCAGCGACCGAGGTTGTGGGCGCCGGACAGGGCGACGATTTCCTGGTCGTTGAAGCCCATGCGGTAGAAGATGTGGCGCACGTGGTCGGCGCCCTGAGCGGCGTCGGGGAGACGGCCGCGTGGCGGTAGCTTGCTGTCATCGACGAAGTCCGTCCGTCCGGGCTGCCAAGGTATCGCCGGTCCGCCCATTGCCTCGATCGCCACCACGCCTGCCAGCGTCCACAAGTCCGAATACGTTATCCACGGGTGTGCCTCCTTGACAGGTTCGAGGAAGACGCGTGCGTGCTGCAGGCCTGCGTTGGCCGGGTCGCCGCCTTCGGCTTCGTAGCGCATGCCGGCGCCATTGCTGCCGCCTGTGTCCGTCTCGAGGTCGTATGTGCCAGCGGAGTGCCTGTGGCGGATTTGTTAGCCTTCTGCACGTGCGGAAGAGAAAAAATTAACGACTCTCGGGAAACCTGCTGCCCCTGGAACTAGGCTGCTGCAGGGTCTTGAGCCGCAAGACGAGGATGGTGACCGGGAAACCAGAATGCGGAGGGTCGAGTGCATACCATGCGAGGCGCACGAGGACAGGGCCGGCGGAGCCATCGTCGTACTCGGGCTGCTTGAGCAGTTTCTTGATGTCCTCGCGGACGGCGTCATAATCACCAGACTTGGAGGCCATGGTGTTCGGCGATGTGTTGGCGATGTCTAATCTAATCTCTTGGCTTTCTATTGGACGAGAGCGAAGGGAGAAGCGCAAACGCAGGAGTCTATGAAGAAGAACGAGACACAAACGGGGGGGCAGCGAGCAGAAGAAGAAGAGGCAGTCGACGGGAAAGGAGAATCACAAGCGGTGGTGCGTATAAGAAGTGGTCCAGTTGACTGGCTCGGGCACTGAATCCCGAGGCGGCGATGGGTTATCGTGAGCCTCGGCTCGCTGCAGCTCCTTATCGGCCTCAGGTTTGCCGACCGCCGCGACGCAGGGGAGCGCGACGAAGACGTCACACCACGCACGCATGTGAAGGCGACATGTTGGAGCCCCATGGGTGCCTCAGGCAGCGCGCATTACTCAGCGACGGGGTCCTGGGTCCTCGGCCCTGGCTCCTGGGTCTGGCCTCAGCCCTACCGCTACCATCAGCCGCTAGCGGCGAGATCTGGCGTGCCGAGAAGTGCTGCAAGGAAGACGCGCAGCAGCGAGCGTGCGGCTGGAGCGGCAGAGTGGCGGTGCGGCAAATAGTTCTGGCGACGTCGCGTGTGCGCTGCGCACGCTGTAGCACAAGCTGTGTGGTGGAAAAAGGACTGCAAGCTGAAAGGGACGAGGAGCATCTTGTGTGACGGATCGGCGAGGTGGCACGGAGCGTGGGCGCCCTTGGTTCCGCCGGGGCCGTGGCAGTGCGAGCTAGGAGCAGAGTCCGGCTAGGCGCGGCCAGACAACACGGAGGTTGCTCGCCGTCAACAGGTTTCCCCGGCTGCTGTTGCTGCGCAGGGTGGACCCGGCGTGGCTCTCCACTCCATCACCCTGGCCCTGGTAGTCGGCTGAAAGTTGAAGCGCTGCACATGCTGCGTCGTGCATTCTGCATCCTGCGGCGCCAGTGCTCGCGGAGGAGGCGCAATTAGGCGAGGTGTAGCTGCAAATTATTGGCCCAGAATCTGTCGCGCCGCCCAACCGCGCGCCGTCTTTGGGCCCGCCTGCTGCGGCGGCCGCTTTCCATGACGGGCCTCCTCACGGGCCAGCCCGCTCAGCTCCTCAAGCTTTCGTGCAGCTCTCTGGACTACCGTCGTAACGCTCAATGCTGCATGTCCCCCGCCGCTCTCCTCTCCGTCGCTCCGACTCCCCGCCTCCGCACCACTGACCAGAGCCATGGGGTCGCCCATGCAGATCGTCGAGGTCGGCACCCTGCGCACTCGTGAGAACGAGGAAAGCAACTTCTTGGGCAGCTCTACCGGAGTCTACTTCGTCAACACCGTCCGCCATGCCTTCAAGGCCTCCAAGGACCCCGGCGCCCAGTCGACCGACTCGCCCACCTTGCTCGACCCCGAGCAGGAAGGGCCCAACCCGCTCGAGGACTTTCTGCTCGACGAGGGCTCCGACGACAACCCGGAAACCCCCTCAGCCCTCGCCGACTTCCCCATGACCACTTCCTGCATTCCCCGCGGCCCTTCGTACGATGCCGCCCCTCCTGGTATCGGCCGCCCCCCGGACCCGCAAATCTCCAAGAAATTGCTTGTCTTGTACTTCAAGTTATGGCATCCGCTGTTCCCCTTCGTCCACGGGCCTTCGTTCATCAGAGAAGTCGAATGTCTTTACGACTCGTCCAAGCCCTCTCCTTCTCCCCCAGGCAGCGAGCCCGATCGCCACAGGTGCTGTCGCGCCATCATTGCCCAGTGCATCTTCAATGTCGCCCAGGCAGGAATGGCCAAAGACTACCTGCCGCGCCACTCGCGCATCGAATCGTCCCAGAGCCTGATCTTCTCCTTGAGCTCACTAGCTACAAAGCAGGATCTCCACAGCCTGCAAGCTCTGTTTGCTGCACAGCTGTACTTTGTCTGCGCTGGATCATTCAGGTCGGCCTCTGCCGTCGGCGGTATGCTCAACAAATCCCTGTTCCACGCCGGCCTCCATCGCTGTCCCAATCGTTATTCCCAGCTTTCAGGTCATGAAAGAGACATACGAAAACGTATCTTTTGGAGCGCATACATCCTCGATCGTTATCTGAGTCAAGGTCTCGGCATTCCTCTCGGCTTCCAGGACTCAGACATTGATGTTTGCATGCCTGGGAGGGAGAACCATAAGTCTCCTTCGCTAAGGTCCCACTCATCCAACGCGTCGGATGGCCTTTCGCGAGAACATTCGTCCTCAAGCTCTGCTCATGGACAAACGCCTCCCAACCATGACAACTATGGGAACGATCGTCCTCACTACGCCATCACTGCAACGCGAAGCGACACCCCAGCCAATCCCCACGAGCCCGCCCACAAAGATGTTGTCCTCGTAGGCTTGGTGGGGTACAGCCAGCTCACCGGCCGTGCCATCGAGCTCTTCCATAAATCCATCCATGTTCGCTCAGTCGATCATTCCAAAATTCTCTACATCACTGCCGATATTCATAGCTGGTACAACTCCCTGCCCATGAAACTCACTTCCGCAGATACTGTCGTCTTTCCTCGTGGAGAGTCTTCCGATGAAACCATCCCCAGCTTTGTTCCTCTGTTCACAGTACTCTACCAGCAGCTATTGCTTCTTGTGAACAGGCCTTGTCTATCATTGCCAACCAGGTCACCCGAGTTCCTTGCAAGCATGCAGACGTGTATCGGCGCGAGTCGGACAATCATCGGCGCGTTGGAAATGCAGCTGCAGCTCAGACAGCCGTTTTTCCTCCCCGAGCTACTCTCGGCAGGTTGGATGGCAGGTCTCATTTTGGTGTTTGCTTGCCAACTCAACTTCTACCCTGTAGAAAAAGGCTTCAAGTAAGCATTATATTCCGTGCGTGTCTTTGCTACTAACCTCGTTCCCAGGGAAATTTCTCAATGCCTCCGTCTCCTCCGTCTGATGAAGGATCACTGGAAGAGCGCCATGACGTACTATCAGACATTGACAAGGCTATTTTCCGAGCTCAAGCACGGACACAATGCCAAACTTCATCCAAACCCGGCAAAGAGGTCGGGGTCAGACGACTCAGATAACAGCAAGCGCGCCCGGTTCTCGAGGCAAAATATGTTCAGCGAGTACGTTGCAGAGCTGACCGCCGCAGTTTAGTGATGGCTGACAATATCACATAGAGGATACCCACACCAACCACACCACCAGCCATTCCACAGCATGACAAGCAGCCGTAACCTTCACAATATGCCAGATATCGGTTCAACAATGCAACAGAACCGCTCTCACCACTCTCCTGACGGCTCTCAGCGTTCGAGTTCGCAAGGGTCGACCCCTCAGCAGCAATTTGCCCAACCATTTTCGGCCAGCCACTTCATCTTCACGCCTCCCGGTGTCGAGCCACAGAATTTTCCGGCCGATAGCATCTTCAGTAATCAAGAGTACACTGGGTTCTCGGATGCTCAGCTTGAAGATCCACTTCTAGATGATCCATCTGTTAACGAAATGGACCTATTCGGCTCGGTGGCCTGGGGAACGTTGAATGGTAAGTCAAGAATGACTTGATCAAGTCGTATTCATCTCTTTCTGTCTCCATGCAGATTGCACAAGATCTGGAGGCGGTACTGTTCCATCGTTTGCGTATGCCACGAGTGCTGACCCATCTCTCTGCAGGTGACTACTCATACAACGGATTCACTGGATAAGTCGTCTCCGGACACGGTCAGCTCTACAAGAGACATCAAAACGCACCGATCTTGTTGTAGTCCATATCAGGTCGCAGTCCGGACTCCCAATGCGGATATTACCAAAGCGGTCGTTACAACTTATTCCAAAAGAGTAAGCTTTGCAAGGAAAAAGTCTCAAATTCCATCGGAATTGAAAAGGAAAATCATCAAGCAAAACTGATGAGCGCAATGGGCAAAGCCGGTGCTCGTCAAGAAAAGGCCATTGGCATATATGCGATGGGGGAGATACTTTATACACAATGCCGGCTAATAGTTGACGCTTGAGGCCAGGGTCTTCACGGATTCCACGATATCTTTTGTGCTTTCGGCTAAGGAAGGACCGCTGCATCGAGCATTTCTAATGCTTGTCAGCATCGGGGACACTTTCTTCCGTGCAGCGTGAGGGTTGTCGGCTCAACGATGAGGCGGGGCAATGCTCGACCCCGCTGTCCAATGGCAGGGGCCCTCGCGCACGTCATGCCGAACCTTGAAGCCGGACGCCCGGCTGGTTCCTCACGACATATCCAATCTATATAACCCCAATGTACTGCGTTGATCGCGCAATCCGGAACATTGCATAAACGACGCCGCCAAGGCCAATCGACTCAGATCAACCTTCCTCATTGATCCGCCAACGATCCCTCCACATCATGACGACAGACACGTTGTTCCCAGGCTTCACGCCCTTTGACATAACAACAGATGCCACGAACAACATCTCCATCCACGGAATTAAGGGCGGCGAAGGCCCGCCTCTGCTCCTAATCCACGGCTTCCCCCAAACGCACGCCATCTGGCACGCGGTTGCGCCGCAGCTGACGTCTTCGTACACGGTCGTTGCCATCGACATCCGCGGCTATGGGGCGTCATCGAAGCCACCGCCAACGGCCGACCACGCGCCCTATAGCAAGACGCACATGGCGCACGACTGCATCGCCGTCATGCAGCACTTTGGCTTCTCGAACTTCTTCGTCTGCGCCCACGACCGCGGCGCACGCGTCGCACACAAGCTCGCCGTGAACCACCCCGACGCCGTCAGGAAGATGATTTTGCTCGACATCTGCCCCACGCTGGCCATGTACGAGCAGACGGAAGCCGGCTTCGCGACGGCGTATTGGCACTGGTTCTTCCTCATCCAGCCCCACCCGGCGCCTGAGACGTTCATGAGCGCGTCGAGGGCCCGCGAGTGGCTGGCCATGTTCACTATGGGCGCGAAGAATCCTGAGGGCAAGGGCATGGCATTTTTCAAGCCCGAGGCTTTCGAGGAGTACGTGCAAGCAGCCCAGAAAGAGGGGAGCGTGGCGGCGTATTGCGAAGATTACCGTGCTGCGGCGACAGTGGATTGCGAGGAACAGAGGAAGGATAGGGAGGCTGGGAAGAAGATTAAGTGTGATTTGAGAGTGCTGTGGGGAAAGAAGGGTGTTATTGAGAGGTTCTTTAAGGCGCTGGATGAGTGGAAGAAGGTGAGCGAGGGAGAGGTGAGCGGTGGGCCGGTGGAGAGCGGGCATTATATCCCGGAGGAGGCACCGGAGGACGTGCTGAAGAACATCAAGGAGTTTCTGGTCTGAGGAGATATGACTGGAGGCAAGTTTCTCTCTCTCTCTCTCTCTCTTTTTTGTCCATGTTGAATTGTATGAACTCGGCCTGTATTAAGGCTCCCATTTCTCTCTCTCTGACGTCTGTAATGAATCTAAATCTCTCCTCCGTTCATGATGGGGCATATCTGCTATATTGGTGTGAATGGGCACAAATCATTGAAGCCACTCTGCTGAAGTCTTTGGAAACTGGAGGATCTGCTAGTCAAACGCAAATAGACCGTCGCTCACTCACCAGACCCTTTGTTCCTGGACCGCACCAACGGTATTAGCGCAAACCCCCCCGCGTTCCACCCGCTGCCCCTGTCAATTCTCCATCCACTCGGGATCTTTTAACTTCAGCCCTACATACGTCACATTCCGCCTTCGTCGTCCACAAGGCATACCAACCAGATTGCGACAACAAACGGCGCCACTTCCGCAAAACCGGTATTGCATGCACGCATTGTTCCTTCCCCTGCCAGTTCCGCGTGACTTCGCGCTCATTCGTAAACGTGAAAACGCGTCAGTCGCTGCTGCCAAGATGTGCGACATATGACATAATTCTGCCGTAGCATGTACGCTCGCGCTTTCTGCCTACGCGCAGAGGCGACCAATAGTGCAAGCATTTTCTCTATATTTCACTCCGCATTCTTCAGCTCCTCCTCGCACCTCTCAACCTTTCTCACACGCACCCAAGAGCAACCCTCGCGGCCTAAAACCAAGCATACCACAAACTTCAGATCCTAAACAAAGATACCCTTACTAAAACGACGACAACATCCACCATGACGGGCATCGTCCAGTCGCTCGAGAACCTCGTGTCGTCCTTCTTCGCGCTGATCGGCAACGCGCTGAACGGCATCCTGTCGGCCTTCCAGTCCGTCCTCGCGCTCATCTACACCTTCTTCCAGCAGCTTGCCGGCCTGCTTCAGGATGCGATCTCGTTCCTGCTGCGTAAGACCACTTGATTCTCCCCTTGCTGATGAAATGTGTGCTTTTGCTAACGTTGTTCGCTTGTGGATTCCAGACAACATCGTCATTCTGGGCATCATCGCCGCCGCAGCTTTCGCTTTCCTCACGTTCCAACAGCGACAGGGCGGCAGGGCTATCGGACAGAAGAAGCGCGCTTGAGACGCTGGTACCGAAGAGGCTATGCAGTCATAACAGGGTGATGCTGTGGGCGTTCATACAGGATACCCAATGAATTCTTTTTCTTATTCATGACATGCTGCATTCATGCTTATGGGGTTTCTTGCAATAACCAAAGCAACCCTCTTTTACGTACCTTTTTGATACAAGCAATCCCAGCTCCACTCCTCTGAAGCCTCAACATATATGTATAGAAAATCCTCTCTACTGACTCTCAAGCACCTTCCTCGCGCCGTCGACAATGTGCTTGACCTCCTCCTGGCCCTTCTTGGCCGTCTCGTCCATCAGCTTCTTCGCCTTCTTCACATCGTCCGGCCGCACCTTCTTCTCGACCTCGAGCGTGCGCAGCTTCTTCTGGTGCGCCGCACGCGCATTCTGCACGGCCTGCAGAGCCGTCGTCTCGGCCGCCTTGGCCGCGTCGAGCGCCTTCTTGCGCGACTCGCCCGTCGGCGGCGGGATGGGCACCGTAATGGTGGTGGGGGCGTCAGATTTGGGGGGTTGTGGCGTGAGCGAGTAGGGCGAGGCCTGGATGGTCGACATGAGGGGCTTGATGTACTGTTGCCGTTCAGAGATTTGCACACGTCAGCTTCAAACCGCTTTCTCTACATTGCACACACACATCACAAACGACAGCCTCCCCTGCGTGTACACAGAAAAAGGGCCTCGAAGATAATCCAATTCCACTTTCTTGGGGGTGGTCTTACCTCCTCGTCTCCGGCCACGACGGTGATGATGCGGCCCTTGGGGATGACCTGAGCCAGGTCGCCGAGCGGGTGCGTCTCCTTGCCGTCCAGGGCGCTGCCCGTCGGCTTCAGCGTCACCTTGAGCTTCTCCAGGTGCTCCGGGTTGAAGCGGCCGCCGGCGCGCAGCTCCGACAGGTCGTGCGTCAGGCGCTCCATGGCGCGCAGGATCTGCGACTCCATGGTCGACAGGTCGTACGCGTCGTCGGTGGGCGTGGCCGTGTGCGCATTGTTGACCGGCGGCGCGCTGTCGGAGCGGGCGTGCGAAAGGTTGGCCTTGCCCGACTTCTTGCTGAGCCGGGGCGAGGTGGAGAGCAGGCGGCGTTGCTGCTGCTGGGGAAGGGCGTTGGTGGTGGTGGTGGTGGCAGTAGTAGTAGCAAGGTGGTGGTATGATGACGTCGCGGAAGCTCTGGGCAGGCCGATGTGGGCTGTCAGCTACCGCGAGTTGGTGGTGGTGTGGGGATGGACCAATTGGTACACGCACGGGAGGCGTGACGCCGTGCCTGCTCGGGTCTGCAGGAATTGGGGCAGCTGCTTGCTCCAGGAGGTCGCAATGCGTCGAGACATGGTGGGCTGTGGGGTTTGTTGTTGCTGATGTGCGAGGTGTGTGCGGGCTGGAGAGAGCTCGTGGCAGCTCTCGCATTGGCCGTGTCCAATCATGCCAAGCTTGTGGAGGCGATCGTCCGATACAGATCGTCGGGTCGCAACTCAGCTGCGCCATTACAGAGGGGTATTGCAGCTGACGGCTAGCGTGGATTTCTTTTTCGCTCATGCCATGGGCAGTTGAAGCTATCATCCGGACGTGAATGCATAATTATTAATTCCATAATTACATCCGGATGATAGCTTCAACGACCCATACTTGTTCTTTTTCTTTTTTTTTTATTAAAAAAAAAAAGACGGGCATACTTATGCTATGTTGTAGGGCCCTACTGTTCTTCGCGCTAGCCATCGGCTGCAGTGCCCCTCCATAGTTGCAACTCTTGGGCGGCGGCTGTGCAGCTCAAGAAGCCCGCACGTCCAATCACCAGAATCCTCCGTTATGCGCTGCTGCCTGCTGATCCTCCTGCCAACTTATATCAGTATTCATACCCCCGCATTATTAGTCCTTGGCTCCAGATAATGCAGCTTAGCCTTACACCTACGTTTGCCGATCCAGTTCTCTCTTTCTTGCCTGACATGAACCATGGCTCGCTTTGGGAGAAAGGCGACGCGGAACAAGGAGAAAGAGCCGGTTACAATATCGGAGGATTCTGGACCCTCAAAGGCTGCACACGTCTCTCGCACTGCATCGGACCAAGTTTCCATCTATCACATCTACCACAAGGGTGAATTCCACCATTACCTTACCCCGAAGCGTGACGAGTACAAAGACAAAGTGTGGCCCAGCTGTTCCGAAACGAAGGCGTACCAGCAAGAGAAGCGTGAAAAGAAAAAGCAGGAAAGGCTACGTCCGCCTGACGATAAGGACCCTGAGACAGACGCGCCAGGATTCTTCGTCCACAAGCCTCGTCTTTGGTTTGGCCATCCGCCACGAACCCTTCGCCACGGCCAGTCAAAACACGGCACCCCGATTTGTCTCATCCATAACTCGGGGTTCTGGCGGAGGTGGCGAATTCAGTTCTGTGATGGACTGGATGAGCCGGGCGTCGTGGACCCCAGAGGCGTTGTCGGCGCTGAGAGTGGCTACGCGAGCAAGCAAGACTCTATCCGGCAAGGTGGACATAAGCCTAATGGCTTTGTGCAGGGCTATCCGGTGAAAAAGTGGAGGTTTTGGGGCGATACGGGGAAAAGGTACCACCAAGACGTCAACAGGCGAAGACGAGAGGACGAAAACTCGTCTTTGGGTCAAGGAAAACCACTGGAAGTTTCGACCGCAATCGACCTTGTTTGGCATTCGCCGTTCTCGCCGCGTACCCGTAGATACAACTTTCGCTACGGAGACCTGGACTTCTGCTGGAAAGGCACCGGAACCGTTGAGCATCCAGGATTTTGTGGGGCATTTACCCGCTTCAACCACTTGAAGCTCGTGGTCCACGTTCCTGCTGGTGAAGCCCTTGACACGGAGCCAGCTGCTGGAGTCGGCCACACTATGGGAATGGACCAAGGGACGGATGGGTTCGGCAGTTACCAGAAAACCTTCCCTCAAACAAGAGAGATTTCCCTAGCCACATATACATCTTCACCAGCACCTAGAAAGTCCGGGGTCCTCGAAGTTCGCGACAGCGAATTCCTTTGGCTTTTGGATTCATGCTTTCCGAAGGAGCGTACAGATGTTGAAACTCGGAAGGGACTTGGAGATGATATCGCGGGAACCAGTCTTGGAGGTGAGCTGCCGGGCCTAGCACAGTTGGCAGAATCACAGCTATATCAGTGCATTATTGCCACGGCAATGTGCATGGTTATAGCAGAACATCAGAAGAGAGAAGTGGTACGGCTAGTTCTTGAACTTGCCGCTGGTGAAGCCGGGAATGCTGGTGGTTAGAATGGGCTGGTGCCTGCCAAAAGATCTGATCAGCTATCGCAACAAACTTCTATCAGCCCGTTACGTAGGTAGCTGAAACTATCGTCCGGACAAAGATGTATATTTTCAATTCTACATTTACGTCCGGATGGTAGCTTCAGCTACCTACGTAATATGCGGGTGGTCATTTCTCCGCTGCGCTTTCCTCTTTGGTGCGGCGTTCCTGTCAAAACCCGGTTTGCTTCGGAACTTCCAAGCCCAAATTCCACTTGTTTGCAGCATGACAGCCGGCAGCGCAAACAACTTGCTGTCTTTGTCCGTGCTCTAGTTTTCTTCGGAGGACGCGCCACTGGACATCGCGGACTCATTTCCCCAACCTCCAGCATCACCCATCCGCTAGCCTACCACTCTTGGACCGCTGTCACCTCCACCAACTTCAACCACGGCTGTTCCACCTGAATTCATGTCGCTGATCCCATCGTCCTCTGGAAATACCAGCACGAACGACTCATCCAGCCCTGAACGTCGCAGGCGCCACGGTCTTGTGAAGGTACCTCCAATGGATACTCCAGTTCGGAACGGGGGGCTCCGCCTGTTCGGCAGACGGGACCACGGGTCTTCGAGCGGAACCTCAAGAGAAGTTCTGGCTAAGCTCGACTCGCTATCCGCATACTCTACCCTGAAACTTCTGGCATCGAAATCAACCCTATCAACTCTCGAACCCGGAAACATCCTTTCTTCGATATCGGCCTCCATCGAGATGGAAGATCTCGCGTCGACTTCTCCAGCACTACACAAAATGCTCTCCTCGCTGTTGAAGAACTCGCCGGCCTGCCAGGATCCTGTTCCATTCATGCGCTTGCCACCCGAGATACGTGTGATGATATATGAACGCACGTGGACTGTAGTCGACTGCCCTTGGATCATGACCGTGCGAGCGGGTCGACGTGGAAATGGGAACAGGCATGCTACCAGCATCGAGTACTGGCTGGGACCTTCTCCAGAGCGTCAAGTCCAGTACCCAAAGGTCATCATGTCGATGGATCCTCGCATCAAGAACGAATTCGTGCACGAGCTCTGTGCCAAGTTTCCTGTCCAGATGTACGCCAGTGGCCTCTTTACTGAGCGTATCCCCGGTCTCAGCATTCATGAACCGTCTGTCTTCCTCAACCACCTTCAAGATTTCCAGATTCGGTATTTTCCACGCTTTCTAAATGATCCCGGAAGTATCAACAATGCGTTAAGCAATAGGATTATCTTCCGCGCGGACCTTACCAGGCTTGTCGGCCTCTCTTTGCACTTCCCGTCCTTGAAGAGAATGGTTGTACACATACCACTGGACTATGCGGCGCTTTTCTCTCGAGGAATTAATGCGACATATATATTGAAGACATTGGACGCGGCTATCAATGAGGAAACTAAGTCCGAGTCCGAGTCTGAGTCTGACGAGTCGTGCTGGCATTTCTGCACCTGCACGAACAACATAACCATCATGGGATGGCACACTGGCGAAGTCTCAGACCCTCTCGAACACAGCGACTTATATAGGATCTGCACGGCTCTAAGCATGAAGCCTCATGATGCTGCAAGTTGCACATCCGTTAGGTGTCAATGCACTGTGTTGATGGCCGGGCCGCGTCGATCCCTCACAAGAGCCCGCGCTGTCGGTATGCGCCTCTTTCATCATGCTTTACAGTGGGTCGAGATATATCTGGAAGAGATCATCACACTTGCAATCATCACCGCTGCTTTCCTGATCTGGTTGTACCGTGAGAGTCTGACGACACTCTTTCAGGGAGCTTCATGACGATATTTACACAACAGGTATGGGTGCTTTGTAAAAATGGTTAGTGATGGGGCTCCTAGTAAACAAGTAGCAAATGAAGAAGTACAAATTTCTTTGCAATGCATGATGGGTTTAACCAGCGAATTATGGTCGAAAGCGGCCAGGACTTTTGACAGGCGCACCAGCCACTTATGACGCGGGTAATATCAGCCTTAGACCGCAGATCATCGGCAACGCGTCCGCCTGAATCGAGGTCGCAGCATCGGAGACAAAGCAACCGCAGGCCCGCCGCGCGGACTTGCACCCTCTCCACCCAAACAGCATGTCCCGCGTGTCCGCCTCGTACAAGAAGCAGGATGGCGTTCTCTCCGTGTCCCAGGACAACCGGACCGTCCTCTGGACGCCCGCCGCACCCCCGGGCGCCCCGCCGTCGCTGACCATCGCCGTGTCCGACATCACCAGTGCGTCTTGCCCTTGACAAAGTGCTGCCGGCGGCGGCGGCGGACGCGCTGTTTTGGTTGCGTACTGATCTTGGCATGCAGACCTGCAGCAGACGCCGGCCACGAGCGCCAAAGTCTCCATCAAGATCGTCGCCACCGAATCATATGTCTTCGCCTTCACCTCTCCGACTGCGCGCGATGACCAGGTCGCCATTACCAACACTCTTCGCACCGCCATCGAAGCCGCCAAGGCGCGCAGCGCGGCGGCCTCCAATGCCCCCACGCCCGCCCCTGCGCCCGACAACACCGGCCAGCCGTCGGCCATGGCGATAGCGAAGGCCGTGTCGGGCCAGACGCCGGCGCCAGCCACCAGCGCGAGCGGCGCAGAAAGAGGAGACGACGACGGCATGTACACGGACGAGCGGCTGCTGGGGGACGTGGAGCTGCAGCGGTCGCTGCTGAGCAAGGACCTGGGGACGCAGAAGCGCTTCTACGAGGCGCTCAAGGGCAAGCCCGAGTCGATCTCACACTCGCAGTTCTCGAAGCAGTTCTGGTCGACTCGTGTGCACCTGCTGCGGGCGCACGCCGTGCAGCTGAGCCAGCAGCACGGCCCGGTCAACGCGCTGTCGGCCATCAAGCTTAAGATCCGCGACGACGGCACGCCGCAGACGACGCTGACGCGTGGCCAGATCCAGACCATCTTCAACCAGCACCCACTGGTGCGTAAGGCGTACAACGACTTGGTGCCACCCATGGGCGAGGTCGAGTTCTTCGCGGCCTTCTTCGCTAGTAGGCTGTACAAGAGGCTGAAGGGAGAAAAGATCACGGAGATGGACCCGACGAATCCCAAGTTTGACAAGTATCTTAATGATACCGAGGAGAATGAGAAAGCGAAGGCATTGAGCGTGGAGCAATTTCCTCATTTCTTGGATATTGAGGGCAACGAGTCGAATCACAGTCAGCGCAAGGGCAACGCACCAGACATGACCATGCGGCCAAGTGGGCATGATAAGGTCCCAATTCTGAGGAGTTTGAACCGAGTCAGTGGGCACATGATGGCAGACGTCACGCCGGCAGACGTGGATCCCCATGCACCCGCAGGCGTAGATGAGTCGACTTGGGAGCAATTACGGTTGAAAGATTTGCAGCGGAGTGACGAAGACAACCGCGTCATGCTCAAGATCAAGGATCAAAGGCAATTCTTCGCCCGTGACAACAAGTCATCTGCGGAAGCGCAGTTCTACGCAAAGCAAGTGCCGTCGGATGTCCTCAAGACGCTTCGCCGTGAACTCGATGGCGGAAGCCTACAGGTCGGCGGCAACGGCGTCAACCTCCAAAGCGTCATCAACGTAGATGACAACAGTGACAGCGACGAGGACGCCAAGAAGCCGGCTCCCGAGCGCGTTGGGACAAAGGCTGCGCGCGGCGCGGCGACGACGCAGATCCTCTCGGCCATCAAGCAGCGCCGCGCGCAGAACAACGACTACTCGACGCCGCTGGGCACGTTTGCGGTCGTCGAGTTCGGCAAGACGGGGTACGGGCTCAGCGAAAGCTCCATCAACGCGCTGACGCTCACGCACAACACGACGGTCGAGTTCCTGCACTACTTCTGGGCCGTGTACGGCAGCGGCGATGCGGACCGCGCGGGCGAGCTGGGGACGCTGGTCGAGACGCTGGAGAGGTCAATCGAGCGGGTGAAGGCGGTGGCGGAGGAGGCGGAGAAGGAGCGCCAGCAGATGATGGCAGACGCGAAGAAGCGCATCGAGCAGCAGGCGGCGCGCACGGGTCGCCGCGCGCGGTTCGACGAGCGCGCGTTCAAGGGCGGCCGGGCGGCCGTCGAGAGCGTCATGCGCCCCACGGTCGAGGCCGTCAAGAAGGCCGTCAACACGTACAGGGAGGAGCTTAAGAAGCAGATGGCGCTGGCACAGCAGGCGGCTGCCGCGAGCGGTGCGACGGCGGCGTCGTAGACGATTGCGTGAGAATTTGGGACGGTTTCTGGGATTTGCTGCTGCAGCCAGCCGCGCCTCGACGGGAGTACCCGTGTTTCGAGCGCAAGAGATGGCTTGGGAAATCACCTGTTTGCGAGTTTTCTTCTTTTCCTCGTGCTCGCACCTGCGGGAGTGGCGCTTGCGAAATGGGAAGGTGACAAAAGGTCCTGCATGGTGGTCCTCTTTTTTTTTTTTTCATATTAACTACCGTCGAGAGGAGAGAAAAAAAACACTTTGTGATGGGTGGCCGAATGGATGCATGAACGGGGTTTCTTTCATGGAGGGGCTTTTTCCTCAATTTCCCCTCCCCTCTCCTTTGCATAGCGTAGGCGTTAGGTCTCCCATCATACTTTTTGGTTCAACTCATCGTAAGACCGTATGCCGAAAAGAAAATTACAGACACAGAGGGGAACTGTTGGTTTTATTTCTTTTTTCACTTTTGGTTGGCTCATCGAATGGTGTAAGTGTGGTAGCATGCGCGAAAGGCGCTTAATATCATCCGAAGAAGATCGATTGGTTTTGAATTTGTAATCACCATAAGGCTCGCAGTCAAGCTTTTGTTCTTCTCTAATATTGCCTGGCGGCGCTTCCCGCCATAACAGGGTACAGGTAGGATGGCTGTCGGTTGTGCAACGTCTGACGACCGAAGGACTCTTGCCCTCACGCTGCCACAGAAATTCGAAGGCCTTGACACTTCGTTGAGCCGTGCATATGGGTGAACATGTTTACTTTTGTTTGGGCGTCAAACAGTTCCAGACCATGAATGGGGTGAGATGAGCGGGCGCGGTTGCCTTTGAAAAGTAGCTGACCTAGCGTGAGGGCTTGAGGGAAAGTAGAATGGCTTACTTAATACCGGACACTTGGTCTTCGTTCAATTGGCTTACGGTTATACTACCCTCTACCTTATCTAGTAAAGATTTGCGAACCATACAGAATCTGTATTTCCTAAAATGGTAGTCATATACTTAATAGTAATGTTAAGTTATAAGAATAGAGGCGCATTTTCTTTGAAAATCCATTACCCTTGTAAACCAAAGACACTTCAGTTGGGCAAGATCTCGCTGTGTAGAAAGGGAAGAACGGCGGGATGGATCGTGATGTGGGACGAGCCATTAAAGTCGCCATGTTGGCCAGGGACATGGGGATGGTCTAACAAGTTGACTGCTTACACACGGGCTAGTACAAATTAGGATAAATACTTGCGAGAATACCCCATATACCGGCTTACCTTATCATATCAGAATAGGTAGCTGGGACGATATAAAGGTTCCTAACTGTTCATTTGGTCTATTAGAGTCAAATTGTCTCTTCCATTACTTGGCGATTTCAACAGAGATCTCGACTTGTTACTATCCTTTAGCTACACCGTGCCTATTTGGCTTTCCTAAACGTAGTTTATGGACCTCCTTCGTGAAAAACACACCTCTTATTTGAACTTGGGTAGCTAAACGGCCTGAACACTCGACTCTCTAGACAAGTGGTGCAGCCGTAAAGACCAATAGAAGGGTGAAAGAGTAAGGGGAAAGCAAGAGGTGTGCTCCAATGAGGCATTTGTGGGTGGCTGCTGTTCCAATATTCAGTTTTTTCTTGGCTTGAAAAGTCGTTTTGGCCTCATCAAGTTCTATTGGGTCTGGATAAAGATAATTCGCTATCGTCCTTTGCATATGATCAGGTGACTCTAGTGTTCTTCTAGGGCCACCGGGATCGGGCCGTAATTCGGAGGAAAACCTGATACTGTTGAGAGGATGCGAAACTTGATTGCTGTAAGAAGGACCTGAGAGAACGAATCTTTCGTATCGAGAAGTGATTGGGCAGTCGACATGAAATATTATGAGGAAAGTCGAAAAATCAGAGCAAATTGTCGACTAGGAAGTGTGCTAGGCCGTTATCAAACACAAGGTACTGCAAGTTTAAGCAAAACCAGTGAAGCAGCAGCATCGTATTAATTCATAGATGGGCGGCATTGGCTAAAAGATCTGGTCGCACCGTTTAGCTGATGCTTGCACGACAAAACAATTTGAAGACACTCAAAGCACCTGCAGAGACCCCTGCAACAAGGGAGTCAACGAGAGAGTGGTGACGCCGTTGAGCTAGGAGGAGAGATCGTTCCTGGTAAGAAGGATTCCAGCGACCCACATAATGCAATCAAGTCAGAGCAAGGTGGGACCATACATACAGCCAGCAATGGGTCACGCGGGCCATGATATCCTATCTTGAGTCATAGCGGCTAATAGAAATGAGCATATGCGGCCGGGAAAAGATGAAATTGCTACTGGGTATGGGTCCTAGGAATGTCAACGGAAAGCCATGGCAAGGGCGGGGGCTTGGGATGTTACAGAGTCTGACTCGGGTTTCGCTGTTCTTGCGCCCTCCTAAACCTATTTCTCTGGGCGCCTGACCAGATTACGACCATAGAGGCATTGGACGCCGTGTCATGAAGCGCGTGCGTAGGATTGCTTGGCGACGAGTTGAAAGCCTTTCTTGGGAGATCTTGGCCTGTAGGCTCCCCAATAGGTACAAGTGGCGTAGCATGTGTCCTGTGCTGCTTCGCTTACGAGATCTGGCGTCGCTCGCTAAGCGTCGATTGCTGTCTTCATTACGGTCGGTGGTAGTTACAGCAGGTTTTCCTAATCCAATGGGGGCATAACATGCGATCTACATTGCGATCAGCATAAGGAAAAACTGACAGGCATCAGTCGAATGTTTTAAGAGTTGCGAGGCTCATCCTTGCGCGAACGGATGGGTACGGATGCTGGGCGAAACAACGACGACGGTCACAGGGGGCGGTGAGATAGATCCGTGGGCAAGGTGGTACGGGGTTGATTTCGATCCCCAATGGTGGATAAAGTATGATGCGTGTCCCACGAGCGAGGCACAGTAAACGATGATGACCCCACCGACTCTGCGAGGTACTGAGTCGCCAGATGCACGGTGCAACCCATTCCCTGCCCATCATGTCGTACGGCATGCAGCCCCAGAGGACACTACCAACCACAGATCTCACAAAGTGGTGCGATCTAACTGCTTTCAGTCGTACTTGGATACATTCCATTTTTGGAAACTTGAGCCATGGTTGACATCCGTCCCACAAGGGTAAACATTCAGCAGCGCATGTTGGAGAAGATCCACGATGGATGTGCGCAGTCGGCCGTGGACGCCAGACGACATGTGCGCTGTATATTACACGAGGGGGTCGATAAGTGGGCTCAGGCCTGCACAAGTGGCTCGATATAATGCCTTTTTCAGGGCGGAACGAGGGCTCGGAAGCACGGAAAGGGCAATGCTGCGTCATCGAGAGCAGGGACACAGGCTTCTTGGTGCGTCGTCTCGCTTAGGCATCCGCGATGTCGTTGTTTTGTTGTTGTCAAGTCAGCAATCGGCGATGTGCCGCCACGTCGGCCCGTCGCAAGACTTGCTGGGTTAGGCTCGACCTGTGAGGATCTGCCCTCACGCAGTCCGAGTGACCTGTTTGGAGGTGGCACGCGATGGTGATCAAGCAGCGGCTGTCAGGGTCCAGAAGACGGCGGTGGAGACAACGGTTTCGGTAAGTTCGGCGTTGAGTAGGAAAAAGAAATATCAAGCAGATACCCCACACCCCCTGCGTGGGTAGCCCGCGCTAGCTTTGGGACAGACGCCGTGAGTGCGGTCGTCTGCCGTCACTGTTCGATACTGACGCCAGCAACGGGGTGCGCGGCAGCCATGACGTGCGCTCTGGACGACGAGCCGGGCCAGCTGGACGCCTCGCCCAACGGCGGCTGCACGTCTGAGGTCATCAACCGGGCCCTGAACGTGCAATAAACCCTGCGGATCTCGGATTGGCCGCCATGTGCTGGGAGCTGGCGTCGGAAGTGCTGGAGGCGGCCCGGGGGCCGCAGCTTCGGGTCGCTTCTCAGGCGATTGTCATGACGCAGCGGGAGCGGTCTGCCTCAGCCTTGATTCCATGCTACTCCAAGCGTGAGAGAAGGCGTAGAGCTGCGTCGCGTCCTTGTCGGCGGGCCCTGGCCTCGGCCAACGGAGAGTGGTGAAGCGGCCGGATCGGACTTAGGGAGCATGGTTGGGCCGCCAGTGGCTGCGGGCAGGATGCAGGCAGGCGCAACGGCTGGGGCGAAGGCGGACATGGGCGAGCCAAATGCCAGGCTGCGCGTGGCACCCCTGCCGCGTTCTGACCTGCATTGCTTCTGTACGACGCCTGGCTGGGGTGCTAAGCTTGGCATGCCTGGTGACGCCGGCGGCAGCGCTGTCGAGGCTGCAGAGGTGAAGTGAACGGGAGACGCATGGCTGGATGAGCGCATCGTGCGTTGGGATGGCCGAGTGTGCGCGCGAAGAGGCGGCGAGGGCAGGCGCGGCGTCCAAGTGAGGCAGGCGCGGCGGGTCTGGCAGCTGATGGGCTCCGAAGAGCGCCGGCTCCAGCAGTGTGCACGTCACGAGAGCTGCCGTGGCCGCGAGGAGCACAGCGGACCTGCAGGCTGCCCGGCCGGTGCAGCGTTTGGGCACGCGTGCCTGCCTCGCCGCGACACAGCTGGGTTGTCGCCCGTCACTGACCACTATCCCGGCCTCACATCTCACAAGCCACCGGGCACCGACGTCAGAAGCCCGCCATCGCCTCCAGTCTGAGTGTTGAGTGTCCGTGGCACAGCCAGGCTGCCCACCAACCTCTCGACCTCTCCTCTCCCACGCTCAACCGAACCCTTCACCCGCTCCCGCCAGGCGCGCCAGGCGCAGCCGCCCCGGACCAGAGCACCGCGAGCGCCCTTGCGTCGTCATGGCACTGCGGGCCCTGGCGCGCCGAAGTTGATTTAAGCTCGGTGCCGGGCCCTCAGTCCCCTACTCTGAGTTCAGCCACGGTGGATCGCCGCCAGGCCCGTCCGCCTGAGCCCGCCGGCCCGAGTCCGCCTCCGAGCGATGCAGCTCTCGCCATCTGCTGCTTTGCTTCAATCCCAAACATCCGACCCAGGCGCTGCTTCGTTCCGTGTTAGACCAGCCCCCGCCGCCCGCGCCAGCGCCCACCGGAGCATTCCCTCGCCCGCGGCGCCGTCTCCCCTGCCAAAGACAGCCGCCAGCCGCGCCCTTCCGGTGGCCGTGGCCCAGTGATGCATGCAGGAGCACGGGATTCGAGCGAGACGAAGATGGCCATGCATTCGTATGAGCTCCTACGCGCCATGAAAATTCGCCTTGCCGTAGAGATTGTGCCCGACGAGAGTAAGAGAACGACCGCAAGGAGACAAAAGAGAAATAGAAACAGGAAAAGGAAAGTCCTGGAACGCGTGCGCTGCACGCTCATCCCCCGCCGCCACAGCAACCCCCGCCAAGCCACCTGCCCTGCCCCCGCCCTGCCCCAGGCACGTCGCATCCCAGCCCGCAGGCCTCACAGATCTCGGACGGGGTCATACATCTCTGCTTCATGCGTTAGCTGCGTTGCTTGTTCCGGGCGCCGGGCGAAACGCGATCATGTACCCACCCGTTGAGCCCCCGCCGTTGTTGCCGTCCGGAGATCCGCCCTGGGATGGAACTGCAGCACCTGGGCCGTCAGTCTCGCTGGCAGTCACGCTGGACGATGCGCCACTACCTCGGTGCCGATTTCTGTTGTCACGGTATCGGAAGACGTGCCACAGCAGCCAGCGGATGATCCAGTTGTCTTCGTTGCGCCCGTCCATGTAGTGGCCCTGCTGGTAATACGGCCGCGTCCGCGCGCTCGCCGCGTGGTACACGTTCAGCACCTCGCGGTGCATTGCTGTCTCCGTTATCTGGTTCGACGAGTATGGCGGCTGCACCGTGGGGTCGGAGCGGCATTGCGGCACCAGATTCGATGGGTCCTGGCTCGTACGCCTCCGTCCCTCGGCCGCCTCTTCCTGCACGTCTGATGAGTAAGGCTCCCGCCTCGCCAGGAACCCGTCCGTGCGTTGCGCACCTTCATCAGCTCGTAGAGCTCCTTGTGGGCCGGATTGTCCTCCGACAGACCCAACCTCTGGAAGAAGTCTGCTTTCGTCCTGCTGGGTGCGAGCCTGGCCAAGGCCATGTTGCGGTACGGTCTGCTGGGCGGAGCGCTGCTGCTGCCAGGCCCCGGTGTGCCGAGAGGGTGTGGTTAGATGGTGGTCTGCTGTACCTCCTGGCGAACGTGCAGATGCGAAGGCACTCGCTCGTCTCACGCTTCAACTTGGGCGTGCCACCCTGCGCTTAAAAACATCCGCCGGGCAGCAACGGGGCAGCCGCAGCCATATTGGTCAAGCACGCATATGCAGATCCGCAGATCGTGACCATGCAGTATCTACCACTCCCGATGGCCAACGACCATCATGGCCACTGGGATGACATCCAGCTGATCCAAAGACATGGATGCATCGGCGCCCAAGCTACACATCGAGCAGGCTACCAACCGCGCGGTCCGTGCCGCCCCTCCAAGGTGGCCTGATAGGGTTCCATGACCAAGAGAGCTCCAGGTGTGACGCTCACTAGACGAAGCATTGGTGGCTTGCCCAAGATACATCGCCCCTGGGTTACGTCTCCGTGGATGGGCCATTGCGGGCACGCGAGATTCAGTACCCCACCCAGGAAACAAGCTACCAGTGCCCCGGGACCCTGTGGCTTTCACTGGTGTGTCCACGTAAAGCCCATGCCCCTTGCCCGCAGCTGCCCTTGTCATCATGCTTTTCAGGATCTTCAAGGTTCGCCGGGGAGCGAATGAGCGGCGGCCATCTTGGGACAGCCGCGCTGAGCCAGCTCGCGCCCACCGGTGCGCTGGCGGAAGGCCCTCCTGCAGATCAGATCGTCCCGGCAAGCGGGTGGCTGCTCCAGGATCGGTGTTCCCCTCAGTTCCACTTCTGACACCGCAATCAGAGAAGTGTGCTTTGGTCCTGAGCATGGCTTCCGGGCACAGACCAGGTGGAGACACGCCGAACGGCTGTGTTGCCACGCACACGAGACTATTGGGGGGTGTCAAATATGTTAACTGCGCATACAAAACAAAGTGTGCTCACCTTTCCAGGGGCTGGATCAGCCCAGAAACCAATCTTGGAAATGGGGGGGCAAAATTCGCCGATCGTCTTCGTTTCCCCGATAGCGCGGTGTGCGCTGTAATCCGCAATGCAGGTTTCCTTGGCCGCGCTGCTTTCTTCACATGGAGCTGCGGGGATTGGAGGAGGCCTCCATGTCAGAATCGTCGATGGGCGAGGCTTTCTCAGGGCCATCTCGGCTCTAAGCGGGCAGCCCGACGGGCAGAGGAAGAGACAGCAGCAACGGGCGACGAATCACCGGCGCTACGACGCCACCCTGGACCACGGCTCTTCTGGAACCCTGCGTAGAAAGTGGCTTGTCGCGCCACAGTCGACGAGCACGGAAACAGGCGCAGCTCACAAACGCACCTGGTAATCTCGGGATCATCCGCGCACCTCGGGCGCCAAATTGCGTGCCAGGAAGCCTGCCTGAAAGGGGATTGATACAAGCGCAGCCAAGAACGTGGGCCTGTTCCTTTTCACTCGTCAACGGCCAACGCACTGTGTTTCACTTCCCTCCTGCATAAAGCTGACGGCTTCCCCCAGCCGTATCTCATCTCGCTACGCCCGGGGGTCGATAGAGATCTGGGCCCGATTCCACAGCCCCGGACCCGCCCAAAGCGATGCGCCCAACATACTCGCATCCACCGTAGCTTCGACTGCAGCCCGCACAGTGTGGCTTCCACGTGGAGATTGCGGCCGTACGTCTCCGCATATTCGCACGAGATCAATGACGTCTACATCACGCAGGTGGTAAAGAAGGCACCCGTGCCGGCTGGACCACGCAGCTGCTCCACAACATGCGACTGCCACGGGAGGTTGTTGTGATCCCTGCGGCTGTCTCCTGCCATCCGCGGCTGAGCTAGTCTTCTCACCAGCGCTGACGGTGGGCCGTTATGCGCAAGTCATCGCTCTGATCCATGTGCGGCCGTCAGTTGCGAGTAAAGATCGGCGGTCGTACCCCGTCGAAGGCGCGGCTTCGCCGGTGCCAACAACCCAGAGATCTACCGTCGGCTGTGTTGTTTCCTCAATGCAGCTCGGAACCAGACTTCTGTAGCACGGCCTCCCAGCAGCCGCGCCACTCCGCCGTCAGAGCTCCGGGTGCGGCGCCAGCGCACGTGGAAGGCACAGAGTCCGATACACGGACTATCGCCCCTACAGGCTCCAGATCGCACTTCGGAGAGCGGCACTGCCCCAGGCGCAGAGTCCCGGCCTGAAAATGCGGTGCAACGCGGACGTCGCCTCCACAGGTTTCAGGAAATCGCTTCTTCAAAGCACAGCGGGCGGAAGTGGCTACTGGGCCTGCCATGGGCCCTCGTGGGGGAGCTCGTGGACGGACGAGGATGGCTGCAGGCACACGTCTTGGTGGCGGGCAGTGGCCTGATCGCTCGCGCCCGCAAGGCACCCATGCGTAGAGGCTTGTCTGCGGTTGCAAGCTTCTCGAGGTCCGCAAGTGCAGACAGGTCGCTTGTGGGCGATCACATCTTCGGCTACGGACGTCGGGCCATGATTCGCGCAGAAGCAACGGGCCAGCTGCAAGGCTCACCGCTCGGACCGCCATGCATGGGGGAGATCTAAGATCGCGGCAGACGGCAAACGATGCGCGGCCCCGGCTTCAGGCTGCGGGCTTCGCGGGTACGGGCCGCGGGACGATAGCCCCTCCACTGCTGCTTCAGCTCACCATCTCAACCACGGCCGGCGCTGCTCTACGGGGAATCTGGTCGTTCGATGCTCTTACGACGGCGTCCCTCCGGCACACAATGGCTGCGCCCGCTCCACGTGTGATAAGGCAGGAACCAGATTCTGTCACGCGCTGCGCCTGCCGTCCTGAAGTGACGCGACACGGCCACAGCTCCCCGACGAGCCCTCCGGCCGTTAGGCGAGCATGTGGCGTTCCTGAATGCCAGCGGGCAGTGCTTTTTCCCCCAGTCGCATTCGCGTTGTAGCCCTCGATTGCAGGCGGTCAGAGAGGGCGCACCTGCTTGGAGCTGAAGCCATTAACGCTGTGCATCTCCAACGAGGCCCGGAGCGCCCGGCAGGCGTGCATCCCAAGTCGTTCGGGCAGGACGGAGGGCAGCTGCTGCGCTTGGCCGCTGGCGCCTTCCGCCCCTGGCTGACGCCGCCATATGCGCGTGTCTCGCAGCGGAACAATCATGCTGTGGCAGCAGCAATGCAGTAAGCCAGGCAGCCCTACCGCCGGCAGCAGTCGCTTTGGGCGCTGCTAGACCTCTTCAACGCCCGAACGAGCCAGTAACTTAATTCACCGCCTCTTTTTTTTTTCTTTGCTCCCCGCGTCCGGCAAGCCTGATTCAGAAGATTTCAAATCGCGCATCATCATGGCAGTATCCACCATCTCGAGCACACCTCCGCTATTCGATCGCAGCAACACTTTCCTAGACTCATTCGTCCCTAGCAATCGCGAACCCCGCCAGCCAGCTCCCAAGCGGCAATTGTTCCCGCAGCTAGACTCGTCCGAGGCCACGCCCAGCGAAAATGGGTCTGTCTACGATGCAAAACATGTCTGCTCGGAAGATGAGGCGGATGAGCCCCCAAAGAAGAGACCTCGAAGCAGGAGGCGGTCGCATTCCCGCTCCCTGTCCGGACAGGAATGGCCGCCCTCTGGCATTGCGAGTGAGTCAAGCTTTGTCTAGACCTTGGAGGAGGAATGGACAGCACTGACCGAAGGCTTGTTTCAGACGGGCCCGGCGTAGCAGTCCGATTCATCAACAGACCGGACGCAACGCCGTTGACCACCATCATCGAGCAAAAGTCGATTGCAACGCTCCGCTCTGCTGTAAACGGCATTGCCGCGACACGCGTCAACCGCTGGGCGGAAGCCCCGGAACAAAAGCAATCAGGCGGAGGCCACGCGGGCAGGCGTCAGGCGGCTCTCACCATTGATGAAGCAACGCTTCGAGAACTGCACGAGATCATCGATAGCCAAAGGCCACCGGACCAAAGGGTCTCCTCAGGATCAGGCACAGGCTACGTCAATGACGTCGAGCATCCCGCACGTCCAATTTCGCCGCCGCAGTCGCCGCCCGTTCGGGCTCAGACGCCGTGCGGCCTGCCCCGCTGGCCGGGAGATTTGCCAACTTCGTTTGGAGCTCCGCACCGCAGGGTCTCACGCGTGAGGAGTTTTGGATATGCTCTTCGCCATTTCTTCCGCGGCCCTCGGGGAGGTGAGTTTGCGCGTGCGTGGGGGAAGTACGTATGGTCCGACCGATGTCGTACCAACGTGGCGTGCACATGTTTGACACTTGAAGCATGGGCTAATCCTCTCATTTATCAGAGCTTGGAGGACGAGACCCCGGCAATCAGACCGCAATGCGCGGGGTGCATGAAGTGCAGCAGTGGCGGCAATGGCCCCACGCCAACCAGGCCGACCGCGCTGCCGGGCTCGCATTCTGGGCGCCCCCGAGCAGTGGACACGGGTCGAGCAATCCTCCGGGCTGGCATATCTTCGAGCCCGACGTGCATGAGCCGGTGACTGAGATAGACGCTCCCGACAGCCCGGCACCGGAAACACCGTCGCGATTCCACGCACGGAATGGGACACGAGGCCAGGACTCTACACAACACGGACCGCGGCAGCTACAGGATCGACAAGGACCGATGCAGGCATCCATGCCAGGATCCGCGCCGCCAAACGTTGCACAACCCGTGCGCGGTCAGGCCTCCAAGCGCCCCTTGACCCCGACTAGGCGTCGGCAGGAGCGTCTCCCCGCTGAGGACCCCGGTCGAACCGAATCTCCAGATTCGGTTTACTCAACGCCCACACAGACCAGCAGGCACTCTAGTCATCCGTTGATACCTGCGCCCCTGTTCACGAGCCCGCCTCATTCTCGCCGTCGTCTCGACCCGCGCATTCCCGTTTCCCCGTATGACCGACTTGCCGATGTGTTGAGTACAGGCCAGCCAACATCACGAGATACGCCATCTCGCAGCCACAAAGAACGCAGCAGAGATGACATCGACGTGTGTTACACTGCCGATGACATTCCCGTTTACCGCCCAGACGCTGTGAGTCTGAGAAGCCTGGACAACAAGCACGCCGGTGCCCACCGCATAGTTTCAGTTGCGTCAAGCACTCTTGCTTCCACATGTCCTACTCCTGCTGCAGCTTCGTCCGTGACCCAAACGAGTACTCCTGCTACGCAGTGCACCAGTTTCGGCGGGTCATCTGCTTCCACCATCGTCTCCGCTTCGCCTCTCATTCTCAAACCCGAGTCTCAACCCCAAACAAAGCAATCCCCCTCCGACTCTGCTCTGGACCCCTCGCCTCCCTCGATGAGTCTTACGGTAATTCGTTCTGCAGCACTCCCGATCCTTCTACCTCTCGCAGCTGCAGAAGGAATCGTCCGCCCTCGTCTCATTGCTCGCCCTGTGACTCCTCCCCCAGACGCCGAAATGAGGCCCACCCTTGGCACGCACAGAGCCACTCGTCGCTCTTCTGGCGCTTCGATCAACGCCTCTACCCGTGCATTACGGGGCAGCAGCGCGGAGGCTCACTCCAGATACAGCGGCAGCAGTAGCGAAAGCTTTCACACGCCCTCGCAGACGCCCCGAACAAGCCCAGCATGCAGTTCATCAGCGCTTGGCTCCGCTGCCCTAACTCCCCTAAGCTTAGATCAGGTTCTTGCGGCAAATTCTGCGCCGCATGCACCCGTGCCGCGCGGAGCGCAGATGGAGAGTGAACGCAAAGAGCGGGGCAGCGGAAGCAGCGGCAGCATCAATGAGGAGAAGGGCGTCGGTGAGCAGCTTGGGTGGCTGCTGCGGGTGTGTTTCTGCCAACCTGTTGGTGGAGTCGAGGACTGGGAGAGTGGTGGGGACAATGCACGTCGTCATCGTTGCGTGCAACGTCGAGTGAGGCAAGGCTCAGAGGTGAGGCGACAACAACACCGGGCGGCTTAGGGAACATAGCGCCTCACTGGTGCCTCCCCATACCGTGCATGTTTCTGTTTCTCATATGCAGAATGCATATTCACTTCCTTGGCTGGGATGGATGTTTGAGCCAGCATCTGTATGGCTCTGGCTTCCCTGTGGGCCCGATATTCCTTGTGGTGGGTACTTTTTTTCTTTGCCCTTCGTCTTCTTCCTGCCCTAATAAACAGTGTAAGTATACTCAAACTCTTTCCCAGGGTGAGTGCCCGGGCATTTGGGCATTGAACTTTCTTCCTTCTTCTCCTTTTCCTTGGACACGGAGTGTGCTCCGCTTCTGCCGCGTGCCATTATCTCTTCTTCTCCACTGCTGCGCCGCGCCCCACATCAGCTGTCGGTCTTACCTGCGTAATTTCCATGCATGTTCCAGGCTTTTTTGCCTGAACGCCCAGATGCGACCGAATGCATGTACTCGTCTACTTGCCTAATCGGGTATTCCCCAATATTGCGGCCCCCACTTTCTAAGTCGCATTCCTGACCAAGCTGGGCCATGAAGATGAGGATCCGCACTGCATGTGTGTACATGCGCAGGAAACCCAGATAAGTAGGTATAGGAGAAGACCAGTGGCGATGAACCTTGTCTTTCCGTGTTGAGGCTTGTATAAGATTTGTCAAAGCCAATATTTCTCCAAGGGTCAGCCAGCAACAACATCACTTCTGTAAGCGAAATTCTCTTTTTCTCAGTGGAATCAGAATGGATTTCTTTTCTGGATACTGTATTGGTATGCAAGAAAGGCGCACCAGTCACGCCGCAAGTGAGCAGTAGCTGAAGGACAGCACGTAGGTTATATTGATATCCTATTTGTCATGATGAACGAGATCTGACTAATGTTCACTTTTATGCTTGTGCCTAATTGCAGGATGCGGGGGCCTTGTAAAACGCGACTCTCTGTGTCGCGGTTCATTCTTTGGTTCGACCCAGGCAACAAGACGGGAGATCAACCGGGCCGACGCGCGGACTCCCGTCGTCGTGTAGCACTCATTGACTACCTGGCGCACATCAATGCCGAACGGTTACACGCATATCGGCCCCGTTTCGTTCTCCCCTCGAAGGAGCAGTTGGCGAGTTGCGAATTGCCGGGCATTGTAAAGCGGTTATTTTTATTCGACTCCACGTTCACTTGCGCTGTCTTTCTGGCCCCCCTTTCTCACATATTGCCAAGGTAAGTTTAAAGGTACGCGTAAACCTACAGGAAAGGTCCATTGGGGTGACATGTAATGTCGGGGTTCCCACCCTATTAGCAGACGGCTGATTTGCTTTTCTAATCTCCTTATCTCCGTTGCTGAACATGGTCGGCAATAGAGATTTTCGGTCCAAATGGAGAATTTGTTGCTTCCCTTCCTTGCTCTTTATCTGCCTGACTTATCGTTTCATTTCCGGGGCTCTAATACCTCACTTATAGCCCTACCACCGCGTCCTAGTCGAGAAACGTTTTTTCTTTTTCTTGTGCGCTCGCACTGCAGGGCCCTTTCTGGCAGAAAGTGGTATACCGGGTGTCGTTGTTGCCTTGGTTTCATGCGAGGCGCATCCTTACGTTACAACGAGTCACTATCACCTTGGGGTTTCTCGGAGCCGTGCTGCTGAGAACACAGTATGCAAGATGGCACCATCGCATTGCCTCCTTTTGGAAAGATGGGGGCTGAATAGGTAGGGCTTTTCTCCTCGCTCTACCTCCGCCGTTCCGGGCCACAGAAAAAGAAAGCAAGAGGGAAAAAAAAAAGGCGGCAAAAGCAATGAAAGGCTGGGGTACGAATGTGCGAGGTTAGGAAAATAATCAGCTGTTTTTCCATCCCACTATCACATTTCGCGTCTTGGCCCCTTCTTTCGCTACAGCACTTGAGCGCATGCATGCATGTCGCCTTCTCGGCTCGCTTCTCCCGGTTTGAGGTGGCCAGAGGGAGGAAAAAGAAACGATGGTTATCAGGAATCGCGAACGAACGACTATCATCTCTATTGGGACAAGGCAGTTGGGGCGGATCGATGATTCCGATACGGAGAGAAAGCGAAGGAGGTTTCTTTTTTTAGGGATAAGAGGGAAAAAAGAAAAGAGAAATAGAGACAGGAAACGCCGGTGATCCGGGTGAAATTTTTCCCCCTCATGGCTTGAGGGAGAAAAACTTGTTGCGCAGCGGTTTGTGTAACGTTGTGCTCCCTCCGGATTCGCGCGGATGCGGGTCGGTGGTCGTCGATCTTCCTTTTGCGTCCGAGGGCGACGATGATTGTCCTTAGTGTGTGGGGCGGCGGAGCTGAACTCTGAGGCTGAGCTGCGGGGCTGATGAAGCGCGATGAGGACAGAGGCTGGCTGGACGACGGGTGAGATGGGGAAAAGATTAGAGCTTACCATTCCACAAAAGGGGGGTTCGTTGTTGGCTTCCATGGAAAGAGCAGGGCGTGCTTGTCTTACTATGCGGGGATGATTGCCGGACGTGCTGGCTGATCTGATGGCTCAGCATCGCGGGGATTTCTATGGTGAACGAAGTAAGTTGTGAGTGGTGATTCGAGCTGGTCTCAGGACGTGGTCACTCGTGCTAACGACTCGACGAAACTTTTCAGGAATCCTCCTCGAAATCGTCCACCAGCGAGCTCGAAGTCACGCCTGAGTAGTCGGTGAGGCAGATGGTCTCGAGCTGCAGCTTTGTTATCTGATGTAGCCTTTGAATCGGATCCGACTGTCCGACGTGTACGCGGATTTTGCTGTGGTCTCCAAACCTTGCTACGAAAGTAATAGCTGAGGAAGACGCTACCATCATCAGGCGAAAGTAAGCAAGGCCGGAATTCCAAAGCGCAGTTCATCGCTCAAAGATCTAGGAGCTTCATTCCCGGCTCCTCAGCACACATCCTTGGATACCTCCGTCCTTCGTTGGGATGGACGTCTCCCTCGTGTCCGGACGTATCCGTAGCCGCGGAATCATCCCGCCGGCAACCAAGCCGAGATACCCGCAGCACTCAAGGGAACATCCAGCAGGGCGTTTTTGATGAGTCAAACAATACAAAGATTATCCGGTTGGGTGGATAGCGTGTGAGATTTTGTTGTCTGGATAAGTGAAGTGCCGTTGTTTGAAGGCAGCTTGTTTGTTTTGGGAAGCTGCTCGGCCTCCTGTTTACGGCGCCGAGGAGCGTTATGCCGAAGGATGCTGGGCGGCGGGTAGCGTCGGAATGGCTGCAAATGCAAGTAGGCGACTTCGGAGGATAATTATTGTCGGAATTGATTTGATGGAAGGTAATGTAGAGCCTGTCATGCAGTCTGAATCAAGTTGAGGGCTGTGGTAATGCCAAAGGTCGCGGTTTTCAGCCATTGAGGCCAATTCAAAAGCTACATCGCACAATTACTCAGTAATACAGCATAGGAATAGCAACAACAAATAGAATCATCTACGCGTTTAGCGAGCATCAGATGCTTATACAACGTAAAAATGGTCAGATAGGTGTATTAGTGCAAACATCAACCAAATATAGAAAGCCCACTTAGACCATTCATTTGGATGGGTCGTAGCTTCAGTGTATCTTTTCGTAGATGATGTAAATTCGCGCTTACTATCCCTGCGAGCATCACGGTTACTTGGTATTGATATACTTGGCAGCAGCCTTTCCACCCAGGGATGACTGCGACTAAGAGCTTCCTTGACCATAGTGTGGTTGTTAGGCAGAGGGCTGACAGACAAAAGGTTGACACCTTCGTGGGAAGATAGCTGATAGCTGTTATGTGGTTATCCAGGGTCAACCCGGACTAAGACGATACAGGAAGAGTTCAACGACGCATTACGTTTGCAGAGGTAGATGAGAGGCAGATCAGCCGTGTCACAACAGCAGGCCGTCTTTGTAGGTTTGCAGTGTCTCAGGACTTAGAAACGCATCGAAAGTCGATTGCACACGAATCTGGTGTTTCTCCTGTACGAGCGACGTCATCGGTTCGAAAATTTATGCACGTTTTTGCGGGGTGCCGTGGCGGTCTTGGCGTGGCTTGCGGGAGACGTTTTTTGCTCGCAGGGCTTCAGATTGCACTCGGCCGAGGGAGCATCGTGTTTGTTGTTGGGATAGGGAGTGGCCGGAAGCAGCGTCGGCGTGGCAATAGCCGACGCCGCGACGACAACACAGCTGGTCGGGCGGCAGAATTGCTTGACCGGCATCTGGGCGTTTAGTCACAGGGACCAAATCGGGGTGCTGTCACGGAAGGATCGGTGGGGAGTGACAGCAGGGTGGCATGCGGAACAATGGAGCTACGGTATGATGTAGCTGGTTGAGTCTGGGGAACACCTGTGACATAGCCGAGGCCCAGCGCCAGGCCTGGGCCTGGTCATGACGGACTTGACTCGGACAAAGCTTCACCTCCTTTTGCGCGCATGCAGCGCACGGGGAGAGGTTGAGGGGGCGCATGGCTCAGAAGCTGCGACGGCGCGGCGTGCCAGGTCAGCGGGAATGCTTCAGGTGCAGTATGGGCGCGCGGTCAGCAGCTGCGGCTGCGGCATTTAGAAGCGGCGGCGGCCAATGGTGGCGGCTGCTGACTTTTTCGCGGCCGCGCTAAGCCCTGATCGGGCCGGATAATCCATCCCCCAGCCTGCCGTGTGCCCTTCCGCGTCGGGCGTGTGAACGTAATGCTTGGCCTTGAATCTGCGCCCAGCTCTCACCAACTCCGCCTCCTCCCTCTCTCCTCTCCCTACATCTGGCTTCACGCCGCCCCGTTTGGATGAATTGTTAATTCTCGCGTCGGCACCTCCACCATGCTGCGCACCACCATCCGCCAATGCAGCTCGCGCCTGCCCGCCGGCAGCTTCGCTGCGCGGACGAGCTTTTCCACCCAGAGCGGCGCGCTCGCATCAAAACGCAGGGCGCTTGCCATCGCCGCCCAGCGCGTGCAGAAGAGGCACTATGCCGTCTCCGCTGAGGACACTAGCAAGGGCGTCGTGAGTTTCCCCATCCGCAACCTCCGAAGTGAACCCTAACAAGGAGCTCTCCCAGGATCCCTCCGACTCCTTCCTCCAGGGCAACACTGCCAACTATGTCGACGAGATGTACGTGCAGTGGAAGCGTGACCCCGACAGCGTCCACGTCTCGTGGCAGGTCTACTTCAAGAACATGGAGAGCGGCGAGATGCCTGTCTCCCAGGCCTTCCAGCCCCCGCCTACCATTGTCCCCTCCCCGGTTGGCGGCGTGCCTGCCTTCGCCACCCCCGGCCTCGGCATGTCCATGGGCCAGGGCTCCGACGTCATGAACCACTTGAAGGTCCAGCTCCTCGTGCGCGCTTACCAGGCTCGTGGCCACCACAAGGCCAAGATCGACCCGCTTGGCATCCGCGGCGAGGCCGCTCAGTTCGGATACAGCAAGCCCAAGGAGCTTGAATTGGAGCACTACAACTTCACCGAGAAGGATCTGGACCAGGAGTTCACCCTGGGCCCCGGTATTCTGCCCCGCTTCAAGACCGAGGGCCGTGAGAAGATGTCCCTCCGTGAGATCATTGCCACCTGCGAGAGGCTCTACTGCGGCTCGTATGGTGTCGAGTACATCCACATTCCCGACAGGGAGCAGTGCGATTGGCTGCGCCAGCGTATCGAGGTCCCCCAGCCCTACAAGTACTCGGTCGACGAGAAGCGCAGGATCTTGGACCGTCTGATCTGGGGTACTAGCTTCGAGTCTTTCCTGGCCACCAAGTACCCCAACGACAAGCGTTTCGGTCTGGAGGGTGGTGAGAGTTTGATTCCTGGTATGAAGGCTCTGATCGACCGCAGTGTCGACTATGGCGTTAAGGACATCGTGATTGGCATGCCTCACCGTGGTCGTCTCAACGTGCTCAGCAACGTCGTGCGTAAGCCCAACGAGTCCATTTTCTCTGAGTTCGCCGGTACCGCCGATCCCTCGGACGAGGGTTCCGGTGACGTAAAGTACCACTTGGGTATGAACTTCGAGCGTCCCACTCCTTCCGGCAAGCGTGTGCAGCTCTCGCTTGTTGCCAATCCCTCCCACTTGGAAGCCGAGGACCCCGTCGTCCTTGGCAAGACTCGTGCTATCCTGCACTACAACAACGACGAGCACGAGGCCAAGTCTGCCATGGGTGTTCTGCTCCACGGTGACGCTGCTTTCGCGGGCCAGGGTGTTGTGTACGAGACCATGGGCTTCCATGCTCTGCCCAAGTACCACACCGGCGGTACCATTCACATCATCGTCAACAACCAGATTGGTTTCACCACCGATCCTCGCTTCTCTCGCTCTACTCCTTACTGCTCTGATATTGCCAAGGCCATCGATGCCCCCGTCTTCCACGTCAACGGTGACGATGTTGAGGCTTTCAACTTTGTCTGCCAGCTCGCCGCCGACTACCGTGCCACCTTCAAGAAGGATGTCGTTATCGACATGGTTTGCTACCGTAAGCAGGGCCACAACGAGACCGACCAGCCTTTCTTCACCCAGCCCCTGATGTACAAGCGCATCTCGCAGCAGAAGCCAGCTCTCGACAAGTATGTCGACAAGCTTCTCCAGGAGGGCACCTTCACCAAGGACGACGTCAACGAGCACAAGGCTTGGGTCTGGGGTATGCTGGAGGAGAGCTTCTCCCGCAGCAAGGACTACCAGCCCACCGCAAAGGAATGGCTGACTTCTGCCTGGAACGGATTCAAGTCGCCCAAGGAGCTCGCTACTGAGGTCCTGCCCCACCTGCCCACCGCTGTTGAGAAGGACGTTCTGGAGACGGTTGCCGAGAAGATCGGCGGCGCTCCCGAGGGTTTCACCGTTCACCGTAACCTGAAGCGTATCCTGCAGAACCGCACCAAGACCGTCACTGAGGGCAAGAACATCGATATGGCTACGGCTGAGGCGCTCGCTTTCGGCACCCTTTGCCTGGAAGGCCACCATGTCCGCGTTTCTGGTCAGGACGTCGAGCGTGGTACCTTCTCTCAGCGCCACGCCGTCCTTCACGATCAGGAGAACGAGGACACGTACACCCCTCTGGCCAGCCTCAGCCAGGACCAGGGCACTTTCATTATCTCTAACTCCTCGCTGAGCGAGTACGGAGTGTAAGTAATGACCAACTCCCATATCACTATTCAGCTAACATCCTGCAGTCTCGGTTTCGAATACGGCTACTCTCTGTCGTCGCCCAACGCTCTGGTCATGTGGGAGGCTCAGTTCGGTGACTTCGCCAACAACGCTCAGTGTGTGATTGACCAGTTTATTGCTTCTGGCGAGACCAAGTGGCTGCAGCGTAGCGGTCTGGTCATGTCTCTTCCTCACGGTTACGACGGCCAGGGTCCTGAGCACTCTTCAGGCCGCATGGAACGTTACCTCCAGCTCTGCAACGAGGACCCTCGCATTTTCCCCAGCCCCGACAAGCTCGAGCGCCAGCACCAGGACTGCAACATGCAGATCGCCTACCTGACCAAGCCTTCCAACATGTTCCACATTCTCCGTCGCCAGATGAACCGTCAGTTCCGCAAGCCGCTTGTCCTCTTCTTCTCGAAGTCCCTCCTGCGCCACCCCATGGCTCGCTCGAATATTGAAGAGTTCACGGGTGAGTCGCACTTCGAGTGGCTTGTCCCCGACCCGGCCCACGAGACTGGCGAGATCGCGCCCAAGGAGGAGATTGAGCGTGTCATTCTCTGCACTGGTCAGGTCTGGGCTGCGCTTGTGGCTCACCGTGAGGAGCACGGCCTGAAGAACACTGCCATCACGCGCATTGAGCAGCTCCACCCCTTCCCGTGGGCGCAGCTCAAGGAGAACCTCGACTCGTACCCCAACGCCAAGAACATTGTCTGGTGCCAGGAGGAGCCCCTCAACGCGGGTGCTTGGTCGTTCACCCAGCCCCGCATTGAGACTCTGCTCAACGAGACTGAGCACCACAACCGCAGGCACGTCATGTACGCGGGCCGCAACCCAAGCGCCAGTGTGGCGACTGGTCTGAAGGCGGTGCACAAGAAGGAGGAGAAGGACCTGCTGGAGGAGGCTTTTTCGGTTACGCAAGATAAGCTCAAGGGCGAGTAAAAAAGTTCTTTTCGGTCTTGGGTAGAGGCGGACTTTTGAATTGGAGGAGACTAGGGTTGTAGATGAGGGGGGAGGACTAGTGCATTTTCTCTGTACATCAGCATCACGGACGAGCTTAATTTCCTTTGTATTGACGGGGAGGGACCCCCCGGGAGCGTAGACACATGCGGGGATCAGGAGCTCCCGAATTGGATCAATTGCATTTGTAAGGTTAGGTGTTAGTCGGTTTGAAGACGCATAATTCAATCTGCTATCCAATTTTGAGCGGCACGATGGAATCTGGGGTAAGGCTAGGATGTGCGTCCGTGATGGTGGGCCTCAGTTAGCGCCAAGCCACGCGGGGTGGCGTCATCCGCCGTCCCCGAGCTCCCACTGCACATCAATCATCCCCGCCCGTGCTCACCTTTTTTCTCTCCATCTTTATCGGGACGCCATCAATTCATTTCCCCCCGAATGCCTGGGCCAACCATCGCATCGTCCTACATCTGCCCTCGCTGCCTGCGAGCTTCGCAGCGCGCCTTCTCACGCACGCCCACCACTATCTCGCCCGCCGCGGGACCGAAACGTTGGCTCTCTGCGTCGCCACGGCTCCTCCGATCGTCTTCCGCATCCGCACAGGAACAACACCGCGACGGGCACAATGCGTCCACAATAAGCGAGAATCGAAACAACCCCGACAATGGCCATCCGACCGCAAAGAAAGAGGCGGGGGCAAACGAGGAGAAGGAACCGGGCGCCATGTCGCGCCGCCTCGAGTCGCTGACGGAAGAAGGCCTCGTCTCGGGCGGGCGCGCCGCGCAGAAGGCCGCGGTCGAGGACGCCGGCTTCTCCGAGGAGCTGAAGAAGCGGCTGGAGGCGCGCATCGCGGGCGCGAACTTCAACAACGAGTTCGCCCAGTCGCTCGCGCAGGCGGGCTTGCCGGCCGCCGCGGGCAAGGGTACGCGCGACCTGGCCGGCGCGCGGCCCTGGGATGGGACCGAGAGCGTCGAGGACGCGAGCTTGCGGATGCTGGACGATGCGGTCAAGCCGCTGCGCGGCGGCGGGAAGGTGCGGTTGCCGAATGCGGTGAGGCTGCCGAGCAGGATCGATACGGGGTCGAGCGCGGCGAGCGGGAGGGGGGAAAACAGGGGAGTCAGGCTGTCGGAGGCGAGGGAGCGGACGGGGATGTATCACTTGCAGAAGGATGGGGCGGGGATGAGTGAGGAGGAGAGGGAGAAGCTGCGGAGGGAGATGCGCGAGCGGTTCCAGCCGGCGGGTCGCGGCGGGCCGATGAGCATCAGGGCGCTGGAGAGCTTGGCGAACGAGCGGATCGAGGATGCGATTGCGAGGGGCCAGTTCAAGAATATCCCGAGAGGCCAGAAGATGGAGCGCGATTACAACGCGAGCAATCCGTTTTTGGACACGACCGAGTACTTTATGAATAAGATCATCCAGAAGCAGGAGATCGTGCCGCCGTGGATCGAGAAGCAGCAAGAGCTGGTTACGGCCGCGGCGCGGTTCAGGAGCAGGTTGCGGGCGGATTGGAAGAGGCATGCGGCGAGGATGATCGCCAGCACGGGTGGTAGTCTGGAGACTCAGGTTCGGAGGGCGCAAGCATATGCGGAGGCGGAGAAGCTGGTCAATCCGAGGAAGAAGAAGCAGGAGAAAATCACCACGGTGAGTGAGGAGGGGCATTTCAGCCAGATCACGCTGTCTGGCGAATTGAGGGTAGGCCCGGCCACACCGGAGAAGCGTAGCCAGCCGTCAGAAAAGATCACCGTCAAGGCCACTCCTGTAAGCTCTACCGACGGGAGCTCCTCCGCCTCTCCTCTGCCAGATGCGGAGGAGGTGCTCGAAGAATTCATGGTAGGGGACGCTCAACCTGCTACGACAGCCGAAGATACCGCCTCGTCCTCCTCCTCCGCCATCACCCCGGCCCCTTACCCCTTCCGCGACCCGGCCTGGGTGAACGCCGAACGCTCCTTCCTCGAGCTGTCCATCAACTCCCTCAACGCCCTCACGCGCTCCTACAACCTCATGGCGCCCGAGCTGGCCAAGAAGCCGTACTTCTCGCTCGACCGCGAGCTCGCCGCCGCCTTCGCCGACGTCGGGCCCCAGCTGCCCAGCGAGATTCGCGATAGGGCGCTGGAGCCGAAGGCCAAGCCGACCGGGCGTTCGCCGGGACACGGGGCGGCGGGTGTGATGGAGAGGTTTGGGACGAATCAGGAGGTTAATATTTGGGACGAGACGGGCGAGAGGTACGGGTTGAAGGAGATGTGGAGGGATTTGTTCACGAAGAAGAAGGGGGCGTGAGATATCGTCAGGTTTGAAAGGGTGTTTTTATAAATGCCTTGTGGATATTCGAACAGAAATAAATGTGGTAAGAAGGTAGCTCAGTTTATTCGCTAGCTGATCTGGTAATATAGTAGAGAACGTAATGATTCTAACAACTCAGCTCAAACTCTTCAGCATACTTTGGTGATCGTACCTCGCATTGCTTGGGATCGTAGGCCTGTTTCAGTTAAACGCGGCCCCTTAAGCTGATGACAGGTCATTCCTGAGTCATGCTTAATGGTGACGGGGACAGAGTGCGAATGCTTGACTGGCTTTCTGTCCTCACAATTCCGCCAGATTCATTCACTGATTCCTGCTCTACCCGAATGCCGGCTCCCTTTGACGTTTGTTCTTGATGGATCGTAGTTATCTCGCCTTCTCGCGCTCCAGACCTGGAGGGAATGGGCGAGGGGATTTCGGTCAATGTTTCATCTCCTGCTTGGTGCGGCCCCGAAGAAGAATAGTAAGCCGGCATTGGTATCGGGCTACCGGTTTCCGTGTCGGTGTTTAGGGAGAGAGTCGACGTGGTCCTTGTCGATTCATCCGTGACATGAGCTGCGAGTTTTGGGTGTTCAGGATCGGTCAGATCCACCATTGCCAGCTTCTCGTTGGGACTGGTGATGGGGGTTTCATCGTCCGCCCGCTGCCAGGTCCCGAAGCCAAGCTCTTCGTGGGCAAGGCGTTGCAGTTGGAGGGTCTCGTTGATGGTCCATTCAAGACGTTGGTAGGTATGCGTGTTTCGACGTCTTTGGACGAAAGCGACGATTGGTTCGAGTGCGTATGATGTTACAATGATGACGAAACCGATCCCGAGGGTTAGTGAGAGGCCGAAGACGCTGAAAGAGGCGAAGTTCGTACTTCTGACTTTCTATTCCACCAAAGAATCAGTGTGAGTTGATAGGTAGTAAAGACAGGCCGGGTGTGGAATGGCTTTGCGAATGACCCCATATTTTTAAGACACTGGCGCTTTGCTAGAGAAAGCGCACGTACCTGATTTCGACACCGAGCCCATTCTGCATCTGTCTTGGGGCGAATGGAGTGCTCCGCAATGTATTCACTATTCGGTCCCGTGGCCTGTTCGAATATTTGACGTTGGAGGATGGCCAAACTCGTATTGAACCAATACTGTACGTCCTGCTGCCACTGATCTTCGGGCAACTTAGCTGAGTAAGTCCCTTCGATGTTGCGGCGAGATAGGAGCGAGAAAGCTCCAAGATCTTTGATAGTACTTGTAATGTCACCGAGGAGGTATCTGCGGGAGATGTATCCAACGGACGCCCTCTGTTTGTCGGTTTTCCAGATGTCACTGGAAGTCACTGCATGGTCAAGGCCATGATCCAGACCGCTTAGAGGAGTGCAGCCAGACTCCGCAGGTAGGTTTGGGTTGCAAAATTGATGTTGTGAGCTGCATCCAAGCACTGTGATGAATTCGTCTTTCATGTATACAGTGGTATTAAGCACATCACTCTGATTGAAAAGCGTAAGCATCGGCATTGAACGGTGTGCAGAGTACCAAGGGTCGTCCACTGGCTCGATGAAAAATATTCCCGGAGCTCCAAGGAAAAAAAGTTCCGTGATAGCATCTACGGTTTGAAGTTCTGGGATAGGGTTAAAGTTTATGGCAGGGCTGTATATCAGGTTAGCGGGCTCTTATGAAGAATTCACACGGTAATGTTTTCATGCTAATCTCAGGATAAAGCCTTGCTGCACATCTTTTGCTGGACAATGAACGATGCTGTTCGTTATGGGCGATTGTGAATCGGTGTCTTCGCCATAGTAGAAGTTGTGTATCCCTTCACACCCGTCGTTATCAGAGGCTGCGGGCTCCAAGACATGATAGCAATCTGTTTTGATTGGGGCACAATGCGTAATCATCCGGTAAGTGAATCTATCGTGAGGTGAGGCATTGATGCCAAAGTCGTTGTGGCTGCTCATGGGTCCAGTATCAATCCTGAGATTGGAGGTGTTGCTCAAGCAGATCCCACCGTGGAAAGGGCAATCGGCGTTTCGTTCGATGTTTACTGGAAGCGTTGCTCGGACAAAGGATTTGCAGTCTTCAGATGCTCCTTTGTCACGATAACATTATTCAGTAAACGTAGACGCCGCCGTTATCGTGCCGCTGATCCACGGGTTTACCTGTAGGAGGCCAGTGCCAAGATCGGTATCATAGAGGTCCTGCGTGGTGATACATTTGTCTCCGTTCAGGAGTACTTCATTGCCAGTAAGAGTTGATATCCTTGATGAGAAGATACTGGCCACGGCGAATCCTGAGGTTACCAATGCAGTAGCCGCGAGGAGTGGAAGGATACGGGCATAAGCGTGATCTGCCGTCCTCCGCCACGCCAATACCGCTGCTAAGAGCTTATATATGCCGCCGACTCCGCTTGCTGTATTCCGTAGTATAGCTTGCTGTTGATGATAAAGTCCATCGCGTGGCCGTGGTGTTGAGAGGGAAGAGTGAAGTACAAAACAAAAGATCCTCCAACAGCAGGCGCCTGTTGCAGTCACAAAAAGAGCAAGAAAAGCAGTGAGAAGGCCTCCATTTTGGTGGTCAAGGGTAATAGTTGCACCAAGGATGGCCCCACGAGACCAGTTGGTCCAGAACCCCGTGTGAACACCGTCGTCGGCCACAGCTTGTGCTATGGAAGAGCTCATGATAGTAAAATTGAGAAACTGAATTTTCGGGTGGTGGAGGCCTGAGGGCAGAATAGGCCTCTTTATGCTACAGAAATATGCGTGCCGTTTTGTTGGGCCCAGTATGCACTTCAGCAGACCTTCTCGTTCTGGACATTAGTCTGAAGCAATGACTCGGACGTAGGTCTTGCAAATGGTCTCACTGAACAGAATTAGCAATGCTCGAACGAATAAAGAACAATTCTGGATGAGTGTGAAGGTGTCACGACATCGACGCGGTGAAACACGAGATGGCACAAGACTTCGCCACCCGTCTTCACAACCTAACCCATACTCGACATTACCAGCACACATTTCATATTTAAAAAAGAGTACAAATATCTCAAGGTAAGACCCTGGCGCCCAAACTCGAGTGATAGAATGCCATGAACAAAGTAGGGAAATGCTTTTTGCAACAATTAGTCTGATTTGGCTGGGCATAGGTGGTGTTACAGCGGACCTTAGCGAAGAACCATTGTGTCATGTACTGTATAAATAGCCCCTCAGCTTTGCAGAAAAACAAGGACCATTTACCACTAGCCTGCCAATGAAACGCTGTTGCTGCAGGGAACTCGAGTCACAAACCAGGCCGTCCCCAGTCTAAGCCCACTGAATACAAAAATAGAAGGGGAGTTCGCAGCTTCCTGGGCGTTGAAAACTTGAATGGCGAGCAAAAAGAGGGGTAAATATTATGATTGCTGTGGTGCTGCTGAGGCTGACAGGAAACTCTTGGCCTCCTCGGGCTCGATCATTGTTTGGATCTGGTTCTTCTTGAAGCCAAACTTGGCGAGACGCTTGCGAATCTCTCTATCTAGCTCTCCTTTTTTTCTCTGCTCATGCCTTCCACTGTCTCTTCCTTCTGCTTGCCCTCGAACTCTTCCAATCCCTCCTTCTCCCTCTTCTTCTTGTCCTCGTGCTTATATTATCAAACTACTTCTTCTCAAATTCGGTGATAATGTGCTTCCATTAGTCCTCGGCCTCCTTCGCCTCACTCTCTATCTTTAGCCCATACTCTTCGGCCGCTGTCTTTTTAGCAGCCGCCTCCTTAGCTATGCGCTCCTTCTCCGCCTGAACAGCCCTCTTTCTCAGCTCCTCAAGCTCTTCTTCTTCTTTTTGGCGCCTGCGCTTATCTTCCAGCCGCTTGCGCTCGTACTTCTCGAGGATGCGCTCTTCCTCTTCTGGCCGCTTACGCTCGTACTTCTTACGGATGTGCTCCTCCTCACGCTTTAGCCGCTCCTCCTCCTCGTCGCGTTCCTGCTTGTCCTTGAGAATCCCCAGATCCAGCCGCTTCCGGAGCAGTGCCTCTTCGTCCTCTTCGCGCGCCGTTTTTTCCTTGAGCACCTTCAGCTCTAACCGCTTCTGAGCCAGCAATTCCTCCTCCTCACGCACCTGCTCCTCATTTAGCTCCATCGGATCCGCATGGTAGCCCGGTCTGAGCGAGGTTCCTAAATTATCGTGGCTGCGAAGATCGTACTCGGTGAAATCAGGGTAACTACGCTCTATCGATGGAGGTTTGTACGGCGCGTCGTCGTCGAGCGCCCGCGCGCCGTCATCGTCGTCAGGAATAATGCGGCGGCGGCCTTGCGAGCGTTGCAGATGGTCATCGTCCTCGTGAACTCGTTCACCTACTCCAGCATAGCCGAGTTCCTCTGCCGGGATGTCCGGGCTACGGCGGCTATAGTCACCCTGGTCTGCCGGATTCACCGGAGCGGAGCTGGAGGCAGCACGACGCTCGAAATCCTCAAACTTCTTCTTGAGCTTCCTGCCTGCAGAATGGGTCAGTTGGCGAGCTTTCGAGGGTTGCGGACCGCCGACGTACGATAGTTGCGCTGGGCAATGCGGTTCTGCATCCGCCTGCGCTCTGCTAGCTCGGAGATCGTGGGCCGGCCCTCGACGGGGTAATTCTGCTGCGCCTGCGTAGCTTGCTGTTGATGTATACTAGGGAAGAAGCCCACCTCCTGGGGCTGATCGAGATCAACGAAATCTTCGTCCTGGCCCTCGTTCACCACTGAACTGTTGTCATCACTGCTTCCACTCGCTCCCAACTCGACATCTTCATCACTGTCGTGCTCTTCGGAATTCAACGGGGGAAGCGCGAACAATGCTAGCTGCCTTTGATGATCACCAAGGTGGTTTCTCAGCTGAAGCAAAGATGAGCAGTTTTCTCCACAGAGACAGCAATCTGCCAACGTCTCGATACCGGGAGTGCGTTCCGAGCTTTCGACGAAAGCATCCATAGATTCACGAATGTTGTGCTCATTCATGATGTGATCTCTGAAAGCATGTTGAGTGTTGAATCGCCGAAGACAACCTTGTTGGCAGATCCAGTAGCGCCTGTGCATTTCTCGTTCATGTTGAAACCATTCACGGCGACCTTCGAAGAGCTTATGCGCCATAGGGCATCCCGGAAATGTGCACACGTAGGGATGGAGGTCCTTGTATACGTGTCTCCTAAATCATGATTAGAACCATCATTATAGGTCATTCCGGGGCGACAGCCATACTTCCATGATTTCCTCGTCCGTATTGAAACTAACATGAAGCAGAAAGGGCACTCGAAGGGTTCCTCTGGTTTGGCTCGCCTGGGAGGTGGTGGGACTCTTGGGCCCTCAGTAGAATCGCCCGTAGAGGTTGCGAATGAAGTCTGAGATACCACAGTATCAGAATTTTCTTCTGTTTCAAGGTCCACGAGATGTGGCGTGTTCTTGATGGCCTCTGGAAGAGATGAAGCAATCGTACTCTGTGGCTGATATTCGGTTCTCCCGTCGTACTTCGACATAGGCTCGTAGGCAAAATTTCTTGCGTGATTGCTTCTGTACCTGAAGTACTGCCGGCGTCTGGATATTGCTGTCGCAAGCCTTCTCACGATTTCCTCTTCAGCATCTGGAAACCTTTCGCGTACGTGGCGGATGTCCCATTCCTCGAAGTGGGAAATGTCAATATTTGCGGAGTTGAGCAATCGATCATGGGAGGCAGGCATTCGAATGGCCATGGAAAGCCGCATAAGTAAGGTAATCCGAGCATTGATACTGACCATCACTTGACGTAGTTCGGTTTCATTATCCAAAGATCCATCACTACTGCTATCACTCGATTCGCTGTCTGTCGAATCGGAGTCAGAATGTGTGTCCGGCGGCAACTTTTCCCATGCCGTCTTTTCGCCTTTGACGATAGCAGTTCCTCATATCATGTCAGTGGGTCGATATCCAAAATGGTACTACAAGCTCACCGTCTTTTATGAAGTCGATCAAACTTTGAAGCAGTGCTTGAGCCCTCTCACGGATGTGTGAGGCGTCTCTGAGCCGATATTCCAAAGAGCTTCGGCCGGTTTTATGAGCCCTGATGTTGCTTCTCCAGACGCGAAAGCGTCCGATAGTATCAGAAACTTCGGAAGAAGTGATCTCGTGTGACAACTCTGGCTCTTTCTCGATTATCGAAGCCAGCATCCTTTTGAAAGAGCTTAAGCACGTCGAGACGAGACTTGGAATGGCAACAACTTGCACCGTGCCTTTGGGGGTTTGGCTGACTATTCCATCTTCCTCTTGGGCGTCACCACTGCTGGTGATGGCTGTGCCAGGGCCTAGGCTCATACTGAGTTCTGGTGCCTGACTGGCAGGCAAGTGAGGATTCCAAGGTTGCACGGCACAGCTTCGAGGTTGCTTCCACTATACCTCGCCGTGGTTCGGAAGGGAGGTTAGACACTTCGTGGGAATGCAGCTAAACGCGGCATTGCTTTGGAACAGAGTAAACTACAGTTCCCCGCTCAATCCCTCATCAGCAAAAGTACATCTATCTCATTGGTGAAATTATTAATAGCTCACCCCGCTCGCCCAACGTATTGTGTAACCTGGAACCCCACCCTCTGAATCATGACGCGGCAGCGCAACTTCAGCCTTACATCTTCTTCAATTGCCTGCATTCTAGGTTTGCAACAGACATGTCCGGTGTTGAAGCGACAAGTCTCGTCCTTGGCGCATTTCCTCTAATCATCGAAGCGGTCAAAGTGTACTCGAATGGCGCTTCAACTATCAGGCGCTATATAAAATACCAACGTCCTCTGAGTAATCTTTGTGACGAACTCACTGTCGAAAGAACCCTGTTCGAGAACGTCTGTGAGGAGCTGTTGGATGGCCTGATCGAAGATCACAAATGGAAGGCTACTTTGCTAAAAGATCCTGGGGGAGAAGCTTGGAAGGAGAAAGTGCTTGAAGAGAAGCTGAAGGCCCGTCTACATGGCTCGTTATACGAAGTGTACTTGAAGGTCATGAGAGATATGAAGCAAGCTGTTGCGGAGATCCAAGAACTGTTGAAACTTGGGGAAGATAACAAGGTACTAACGGCTATTACTCTCCCAAGTATCCAACGGATTCGCTAAGTATCGCCAGGTTCAAATAAATGCAAACGACCGTTTCGACAAAGCAAAGAAAAAGTTGAAGTTTAGTATCAAACCAAAACACTACGAAGACTCGGTCGCCCAGATCCGTCGGAGCACGAAAAGGCTGAAAGAAGCTACCCGGCTTGGCACAAAGATAGAAGCTCGTACAAATGTACCACGGATATTGCACAATCCGCTAAGAGGGACGGACTTGGACTTCAGCACCATACAAAATGGTGCTTCTCGGGTTTACAACATCATCCGAGGTCAACTCAAATGCAGTTGCAGGTCATCTCATGTTATCAACCTTGAACTAGAACCGCATAAGAAGCTTGCTGCGCGAGTCAATCGTGATACCGGGAGAGAGGTTCAGCCTTCATTCCGAGTATTGTTTTCATACGGCGTCAAGAGCTCTCCTGCGGACACCCAACCATGGAAAATGGAAGCCGTCGAAATCTTCCCTGATGAAGAAGAACCAAACAACTTGTCCTTTCCCGGAAAGAATTCCCCTGAAATTCCTACTTCAGCCACAAAGAAAGTGCAATTCCTTGATGAGACTATTGTGAGCGTCACCAACACGAAGAAAGTAGATTTCGCTTCGGACCTGCTTGGCAGCCTCTGCATTAGCCCGTCAAATATTTGCCTACAGCAATTGTTTCAGGGACCACACGCTGTTCTCCTCACAGAGAAGCTTTTGAGCCCAAAACCAGAAACGTCGCAGTCAACAACCCCCCTTCACTCATCGTCCAGCCCGGATCTCCTCTCTCTACGGGAAGTCCTCCTCTCAGACAGCACCGGTCAATACCGACGCCGCTTTAGCAATCTCGTCAAGCTCCGCCTGTCTGTCACCTTGGCCTGGAGTCTCCTTCAATTACACAAAACCCCATGGTTCTGCAAAACCTGGACCAACATCGACATCAACCTTCTTGACCTTCCTCACTACCCGCGGCTCGACCAGCCATTCATCAGTCGGACAGTCTCTGAGGAAAGCGAGGCGCATCACAGCCAACTAACACACCAGTCCACATCAGCGAGACCGCGCAACGGGGCATTGTTTGCCTTGGGCGTGCTTCTTATTGAACTGTGTCTGGGCGCGCCTTTCGACAAGCTTCGTGAGCCGCAAGAGTTGAAAGTGCTTGGTCTGCCGGATACATGCTCCGACTACGAGGTGGCGGATTGCCTCATAGATGAGGTATACGATAAGTTCGGCGATACTTACGGCGATGCGGTGCTGAAGTGCATCCGGTGCGAATTTGGCTGCAGGCGGAACAGTCTCGATGACGAGCGCTTCAGGAGAGCTTTCTACACTGGAGTGATCGTATTGCTAGAGCAGAACCTGGAAGTGTTCCGTAGCCAGTAAGAGTTTCAATTTCCAGCAACCGTTGATGTAGGAATGCATGGAAGAGTCTAGGCCATGACGAGATGATTGTCTTAATTTTCTTGCAACATGAGTTGATGTAGCTGGCAGTACACTAGCAATCTTTTTGTATCTCTTCATCCAATTCAATGAACCGGCGCATTCACATGTAAGAGGCGGGGTGGTGAGCTAGCAACAAAGAGCGATTGGATATCTTCGTGGACAATACATACAAATATTCATCAAATCAAACCCCCAAAGCTAGTTCAAAACATCATCCATAAACATCATTGACAAAATCTTTAAACCCAGTACATGATCTCACACCCCCAACATCCTACGGCGCCTCATGCACCTGCTGCCCTTCACTGTTCCTATATACCGGCGTCCCATCAATCTGCGGAACGTTCGAATTCCACTGTTGCTGCTGCTGCTGCGGCGGCTGCGGCGGCCCCTGCTGTATCGGCGACGGAGTATATTGTGGACTGGGGCTGATCGGCGGCGAGTACGGACCGGGCGTGCCGGGCACACTCGACACGGTATGCTGCGAGTACTCATACTTTACATCCGACTCCGCGGCTCCATGCTGATGCTGCGGGGGAGGGGATTGCGGCGGTGGCGGCGGCGCGTAGAAGCTCGCCGTGTTGCCTGGCTGCTGCATCTGCGGCACGCCGGCCATGGGCGGCGGAGGCTTATAGTCGTTGGGGCCCGGGACGGGACCGCCGTACGGCATCGGAGGCGGGGGCTGATGCTGGTGTTGCTGCTGCGGAGGAGGAGGGGGAGGAGGACCGGGTTGCGCGGGGTGGAAGGCCGCAGCTGCGGCGGCGTTGCGCCTGTCGCGGCGGCGCTTGAAGAGACAGAAGAGGAGGACGCCGCCCGCCACGGCGAGGACTGCGAGGCCACCGACGACGCCGCCGATGATGGCGCCGAGGGGGGTCTTCTTCGAGTCGTCATCGCTGCTGGATGAGGACGAGGATGAAGAGGAGGAGGAGCTGCCGCTGGCAAGGCCGGCGGAGAGGATTTGGGTTTGGGTGACGAAGACGGTGGGGAAGCTGAACTCGGGGATGGAGGTGAGGTAGGAGCTGATGTCGAAAGTGGACTGGCCGCTGTATGTGCGCTCGACGGTGCCAGTGAAGGCGGAGACGTCGCAGCCGTAGCCGGCGAGAGTGGTTGTGATGAAATCGTACTTCCAGTCCACGCAGTAAGGTGCTGAGGCATCGGTACTGTAATTAATCGTCAAGTCAGAACACATAACCAAACAATGGTTCGATAGCATTGGGGATCTATACCATTTAGCCACTGCTTGATCTAGCAAGCAGTCTGCTGCTGTACAGCTGGCAAGCTGTGAGCTCGGAACACAGGACGTGTAGAGGTAGCAAGAATCAAGACTGAGTGGATCGCAGCATCCTGCAACGTCCAAAAGGGTGTTTGTGGCGCAAATGTACGTTCCAGCGCAGGTCAAGGCACTCTCTATGAGGCAGCTCAGTAAGGAAATCTCGTTTCCGTCCACAAGAGAGGCTTACCATAGTCTCCATTCACAAAACCACAGGTTTGGTCGTAGTCGATATAGCGCTTCAGCAGCTCAATAGTTGGGTCCTCAATGCGGGCTGCCCCAGTGATTTTCGGACTGAAGCCGTCGATTGGGTCAGGAGACACTGGTACAGTGGGAGCGGGGATAGCATGGCGACTGGCCAGCACTACTGCTGGTGCCAGAATTGCGCCAATATATCGAGAAGCGGGCATGTTGTTATGTAGAAAGTCGATATATCCGCAAGGTCTGCGGCAAAAGTGAAATGATTTCCAACCAGCAGGAAGCTCGCTGGCTCGAAGAGAGAAGACCTGAGGGTAAATGAGCACCGGAGAAAAGCGGTATGCCCTTGCCCACGTTAAAGTAACTTGCGCTGCCTGGCGCGAGGCTGAATCCCCACGCTCGGCATCCACGATCCTTCGCTTGTCCAGGCTGGCTGGTGTCGGGCTGAAGGCGCCGAAGGCGCTATTCTACCCTCTGCCGCTCCACCAGTCATCCAAACCCGCCAGGTTGGCCGCAGCTCGTAATAATCTCATGAGACCAGCCCATATACAGTATGGTGGTACAACGGTAAGCTCATGCCGCCAGTGGCTGCGCCATATTAATGCGGAACAAACGTCGGGTGTCGATCGGCCTTGCACACCGGATGGCCGTGTTGAGATGGCGTGGGCGAGTCAGGGCCATCTCCGCACTTGTTTTACGCGATGTTTTGCGTGCAGCATGTCAGGGTCCTGAGTGGTATGGGGTTGAGAAGCCAAGCTGTGGCGCCTGCGCTGGCGGCCCGCTAGGGCGTGTTTGTAAAGTGCCAAGGAGCGGCTGAAATGCATGAGCGAACTCGATAGGGGAGTCACAAACGAAGGAGTTTAAAATTGGAAATGGTTCAATCCATTTGCGTGGTCTGCCCGATGGTTTGGGTGCTTATGATGCTTGAATTGTAGTCGCGTGCTACAAGCGGCAGCTGCCGAGAGCCCAGTCCCTCAAGGAATGTCAGGTCCTGGTCTGAAAACACACAGAGGGCTGACCATGCTGGATGGATTGCGTTCTTTGTCTTCTGTTTAGTCGTCTTCAGCTACGCTCGACCGTCGAGAAGACTGCTCCAGCCGCGCGACATCAAGGCTCGCTTTCGGCTCGACACATTGCTCACCGGTGCCTGGACAGACAGGGCGCAGACCCTTCGGCGAGTTCTGCCTTGCCAGCGCAGCCACGGTGCTAGCGTCCTGTAACCGCCAGACCCAGGATCCGCCGCTTTACCACTTCGGAGACAGTCTTGACCGTTAATCCGGAGCAACCCATGGAGCGATATTTGTATGTTAACCGCAACTGATTGCTGTTGACTGGTGGACACTGATTTGCGTTGCAACTGTCTCTGGCTCATTGTGCTTCGAAACATATAATCTGAGCGAGCGCATAGCATGCAAGCCGTCTGCTTACGATCTACCGCCGAGTCAGCACCTTCTCCGGGCAAGACGATCCGCCTTGGGGGCCAGTAGATCATTCCTTTACGGGTAGTCCACCACTCAAACCGGAGCCTCAACAGCCCACCAGGCTGCCATGCTCCGGCACTTCCCTTGAAAAAAGCCGGCCAGTGATCCGCCTACCCGAGCTTGTAGCGAGGCTGTACGTTTCGTTGGCGGTGAAGACAGGCGCAGCGGCATTTGAAAGGAGACTTTCCAGGGAAGCTACCAATAGCCGATGCCTTTCCGTCCAAATTGCCGAGAATGTTTATCTCACAACTTGATGACAAACACAAAGGCCAATTCTTTTGGGAGGAGTTCAAAGGCGATGCGACTTTCCATCTCATGTCCGTAGTCTTGGCACCAGGAAACCGAGGTTCTAATCTTATCACACCACCAGTAGTAGCTTCTTGTTGCAGTCGACAATATGATTCTTTGGTATATCCATCCGAACGCCAGGTCCAATTGTTGAACATCGAAAGCCCCGCCCCTTGTGCTTCTTCGTAGTCGTTTCGTTTCCTCCCCACAAGACGCGTTATACACAATGTTGTACAAAGAAAGCCCATTGGAGAGCTGGAGGATCGATTTCTTTACTTCCGCTTGTGCGGACCGACGATCTTGGGGTACATACGCGACAAATGGTAGTTGATGGCGTTCTTCTTCTGAGCCTTGGGTCTCTGAATTCCCACACATTAGCATGCCGCATGCGGAACACTGGGATATTGTGACTAACCGGCGCATCCATGCAGGCCCTCAGTTGCTGCTCAACGGCCGCACAGCCGCCAACATTGTATCCTTGAGATGCCCAGCAACCTGAAATCCGCCAGTCAGCAACAATGTTCATGTTCAATCTGTCTTCATCGTGCGCTGCCTCCTCGGAGAGCTCGTGCGCAATGCCATGCTCTGCCGTCTTCTACAATCCTCCTCTTTATTCCTCAATGCACCACCAAAACTGCAGTTCTCCTCCTCAATAACCATATCGAGCTGCACGTACCCAGAACGGACGTCATTATACCAACGCACGGGTTGCCCTCGGTCTTGTTCGGGTTTCTGACACGCAGCTTGGGAAGAGGCGGCAGCGGGCGGGCGGCGACCTTGGTGGCACCGGGGGGCTTTGGCGGCGGCATTGCGACGGGCGACACGGAACACGGCGTGAGAACAAGCAGCGAGCGGAGGTGGTGCGGGATGGCGATGGATTGCGACTGGACATCCAAAATCTCAGGCGGGCGGCGAAATGCTCGGCGCGGCGGGAACGGACGAATCACGTGTCGACGCATCACACCCCAGCATCACTGTTTACACCAAAACACACACCGAGATAAGCACGCGCAAAAGCACGACGACGGCCGACTCCGGACTGCGCGACAAATAATCTCCAATCGTGGAGATACCTGCATTGCGCCGCGCTCCGTTTCAGGCAGTCAGCCTTCGAAATGGCCGACGCACCTTCATCTACACCGCCGCCGCAGCAGGAGCAACCCACGCGACCAGCTTCCTTCGAGGCAAAATGGAAGGAGTCCGACGCGTCCTTCCTCCAGCCCAGCAAAATCCCGGTCCCAAAGGCCCACCGCGCATGGGAGCGCCAACCGCACTCGCCGTTTACCCGCAATGGAAAGTTCCGCAAGGTATGGAAGCGCTACGAGCTGCGCTCCCAGCCCGACACGGAGACCAACACCGCGAATACCGAGAAGAATAGCCCAGCGAAGTCGCCGAGGAAGGTAGTCAAGAAGCGCGCTTTGGAAGCCCCTGCGGATCCCACCGCGACGCCTGGGAGGAAGGCGCCGAAGAACAAGGCTTTCGCCCCGACGCGGTGGGAGACGCCGAGGAAGAATAGCGGCAGGATTGCTTCCCGTATGTTGCCAAACCTCCATTTTGCTATGATGACAGCGAGACTGATCTTCTAGTAGGCAAAATTGCCCAGCCGATCTTTGCGAGAGAGCCAAGCCCAGAGCCAGTCCACGCCGACCACTTGAAAGCCATGACCATGGTCAATAATGAAGATGGCAACACTGAGGAAGATGCAAAAGAATATATTCAGGCAGACCAACCCCCGGGAAACAAGCAAGATAAGCCAATAGTCACAGGCACAGAAGACACGGAAGCAGTTGCGGAGTTTACTACGGACACGAAGCCAGAGGATGAGACAACAGCTGAAGGGAGCCAATCTGGGGACCGTCACGGGAGTATCATTCAGTCGGAAGACGAATCTCAAAGTCTTGATGTGGAGCGAGAAGCCGATCTACGAACACCCGAGACAACTGGAGAACCCAAGGATGCTGATCTGGATGTCGAAACGCATGGATTGTCGTCTGGTTACGGCGCGGATGCAGGAGCCGGAGCTGAACTGCGGATTGAGGATGTTGTTATTGATGGGGGATCTGTCTCTGACAAGGCGAGTCTGGATGCTGTTGGATCGGCGAACGAGGCAAACGAGCAGGACGAAGAACGACCAGGCCAAGAGCAACCTGAGACGGATATCACTGCGAACCTCGAAGCCTCTGTTCTGGTTGAAAGGGAATTAGGTCAAAAAAAGGAGAACGAAGGTGTGCAAGAGGGTTGCGAGAAGGTAGAGGTTGATGCAGATGCCGTCATGGGAGACCAGACACCATCCAGTCTCCTGGAGCCTCGACCTTCCGAATCATCCGTCCAGGATAATGCGGCTGATGAGAAGGTTGAGGCACCAGCTGCTCAACCAGAATCTTCTGACGTCACTTCAACGGTAATTGAAGCGGATGCGATGACATGCAACTTGGAGCAAGTGGGCGCCGAGATGCCCTCTACTGATGAATCTTTACCGAAGGAGCTTGTAGCCATGCAAGATGAAGATGACCTGAGTCTGGAACAACGACTTCAAGCAGATGCAGCAGAAACTCTTGGCTCCGGCTCTACCCTGGAGGAGGACGAAGTGCTTTTGAGTGAGGAAGAGACGGATGAGTCAGAGCATCTGGAAGAGGATGATTTAACACTTACGGAGATACCTGAGAGCGAGGAAGATGATCCCGCCAACATTCCATCACCTTCTCTTTCAGCGGCAGAATCCCCGAGGTTTTCTTCCATTGCAGATACCTTAACTCTCAACCTACCCGACAGGACACCTCCAAAGAACAGAACCACCAAAGAGATCGCAGAAGAGCCTGCTTCACCGCTCGACGAGGATACCGCTTTCTTGAGGGATTTTCTGTCGCGTGCTGACGCATCAAAGGCAAGCCGTGAGGCCGCTGCCACTCAGCTTGAGACCATGACCAAACGTCGGGACTCGGATATAGTCCGCCAGGTACTCGGCTCACCTCGTGTTGCACTTGAAGTCAAGGACCCAAATTCACCGAATGCCGCCAACACCGACTCACCCTCACGAAAGAACAAAGCAAAGGGCACCGAAGATCCATCAAGCACCACCGCTCCGGATGACAAGAAACTGGACCTTGGCGACATAACTTCCGATCTCACTCTCGAAAAGCCCGCGGAGGAACCACCAGCACCCGCACCAGCTGCAACAACGCCCAAATCGCAAAGCCGGCGCAGCTCTCGCGCACGGCAGACGCGCCTTCCGACCACACCCACCGCCTCCAACGCCAGAGGCCCCAACCGCATCCAATTCCGCGGCGCCAACGGGGCGGACCCGGTCGTCCTCAGGAAGTCGGAGGCGCAGGAACTAGCCGCGGCCACGCGCACCAACACGCGGAAGAACAAGGGCGGCGCCGTCGCCGCACCGATCCGCCTCACCAAGCTCAAGGCGGAAGCCCTCAAGACCGGCACCGCTCCCGACGCACCGGCGCCCGACGGCTCTCTGCCCGTGTTCGCGGACCCGCAGATCGACGTCTGGCTGGCCAGCAGGCTTCGTTGGGACAGCCAGCTTGTGTACTTCCAGGAGCAGGGCAACCTTGCGGGTTTGACGAGCTTGTCCGATGATGAGTCAACCGAGCCGGCAGAGACGGAGTCTGCTTCTCAAGGCAAGAAAGAAGAGGGCAGCAAGAAGAGGAAGGGTAAGAGTGAGGATGCGGCTTCTACGCCTGCGCGGACGAAGCGGGCCAAGGGCCTGGGCGCTGGTAACGGCACCCCCGCGAAGGGTTTGTTGATGCCCGCGAGCCTGCTGCCTACGGACGTACAGGCGGAGCTGGAGAAGAACGAGTCTACAGAGGAGGAGATCAAGGAGAAGAAGAGCGGTAGTGGGAAGAAGGCATCCGTCCTGCCGCCATCTATTTCGTCCAGCAAGAGTACCGGCGTTGGTTCGAAGGGAGGGAAGAAATCGGACAAGGCAGCAGTCAAGGAAGCACAGCCTGTCGAGGCTGTTACCGAGACTGTCGCCTCATCACAGGAAAGCAACAAGAGCGACTCCGCGCCGCCTGCTCCCACCACCGCCCCACCACCGCCGCTGCCGCCTTCCCAGCTTCCCACCCCAGCCGCCTCCCGCCGCAGCCGCCTCCAGACGCCGCGAAAGGTCAAGCTGCCCGTGCCCGTGTCTTCTTCCATTTCTGCGTCGACAGGCATCCCGGCTGTTTCTTCTCCTGCCATCAAGGCGGCGCCGGCGGCGCAGGCGCAGAACAACAACAACCCTCCTAGCAGACTCATCGGCTCCACGCCGCGGAAGATGGCGGGCATCACGAAGCCTGCCGTATCTACAGGCGACGGGGGTAGTGGTGGTGGTGGTACTCAGGGGCTCAGCGCTGGCCGCAGGAGGGGTGCTGCAGCGGCGGCGAGGAGAGGCTGAGAACTCTCTTATTCCTACGGATTTTGATTCTATTTTGTTTCTTGTTGGACTGGACGGAGATACCCGAGGGCGTCAATGGCGTAGCGGTTGGGTTCTTTCTTGTTCCCTATTGGGTAAGAGCTCGTAAGGTGTATAGATAAGGCATTGGGAAATGCTTGGATTTGTTATTATGCGACCATGAAGCAGGTAAAAGGCCTGGTTAATGCAACTTTGGGTAGAATGGCATTCAAACATTCTACACACTTTCATAAACGACTAAAACGGTCTTGGAAATCTTTGCTTTGAGCTTGATTTGTATTCGAAATCGCGTCTCCCCACGTCCAGCTGTTCGAGACGATTATAACTAAAAACAAGGATATACTTCATGTAGCGGAGGCCGCCAAACAAGGAATAAAACAAGCAAGCTGATGTACCACGCGCCAGGGCGGGAATGTAGCAATAACGAACAAAAGGCCGTAAAGAAACAAGAGCAGTTGGTTGGGTGCCGCTGAGACCCTCGGACCAAAAAATTGCTCTGAAAAAAAAAGGGGGATATATAGACCAAGAAAAATATCAAAAAGGCCCAAGGCCAATCGGAAAGATTCTATACACAATCTCGGTTCTCACACACGCGTTTTTCGTTGAAAAAGGAGAAGAGCGTAGAAGAAGCAGATTCATCATATCATCAACAATGAAAAAGAAAGAGGAGAGAGGCGGATGGGGGTGGACCAGCGGTCTCCTTTAATACGCATCGCCCCAGTCGACATCGCCGACCTCGTCTCCCTCCTGCAGCGGACTGCGCAGGCCCATCTTGCGCTCGTCGCGCTGGCGCTGCTTGCGCTCCTTGCGCGTGACCAGGTGCGGCGTGACGGGCGTGATGGGCGTGAAGGGCATGTACGGGCTGTAGGGCGTCATGGGCACGCCGGTGGCGGGCGTGCGCAAGCCGCGGTCTCTCGGCGACAGGAGGTCGCGGCCGCGGTTGCGCGCCTCGATAACGGTCGTCTTGGTCGAGGGCGACTGCGCCGAGTCGGGCGCCATACTGCGCAGCGGCAGCTCCGACGTCGACGACGTGGCGGACCGCGCCGAGGCGCCGTGGGGCCCGCGCGGGGGCGGGGGCAGGTCCTGCGTGCGGATGGCCGGGGGCGGGCCGGAGGGCGCGTCGCCGGCGCGCATGGCGATGTCGATGGTGTTGCTGCCGTTGCTGGGGCGCGGCGTGTGCGAGCTGTGCATCGAGTGGGCGTCCAGCGTCCGTCCGCTCTCGCTGCGCTGGGGGTGGGCGCGCGGGAGCGGGTGCGGGCGGCCCAGATCCTCGTAGTGGAAGGGGCCGAAGGACTCAGCGGTGTTGGGGGTGGTTGGGGTGGGTGCGGTGGTGGCCGAAGGTGGGGATGGCGGCGGACCAGGGTTGTAGAAACGTGGAGACAGCGGGGTGCGGGCTTCTTCGTCGTCACGCTGACCCGGATACTTCGTGATCGGGCCGCTAATGCGAAGGTTACGGATGCTGCGGCGAGACTTGCTACCAGTGGAGCCAATTGATGCAGTTCGGTCCTTCTTTGAGAGGATTCCACGTGGCGACGATGGCGGAGGGCTGGCGTAATTCTGGCGGCGAGCAGCGGCCATTGGGCTCTCCGGAGGGTAGATGGCGCGGACTGGGCTGCGAGGGCTGGCGGGCGAGATGGGACTCGCAGGATTTTGACTGCTGGGGACTCGGAGAGAGGCAGCAGTGTTGATCATGGGCGGGCGGCCCTTCGGTTGCACGGGATAGTGGCGCTCCTCTTCCTCCTCCTCAGGCGATTCTTGGATCTCCTCGGCGGACGAGTTAGCGACCTTCTTTTTCCTCTCCTCGTCGTGTTCCATGACGGCAGCGTATAATCTCTCCATCTCTTTCTGTCTCTCCTCCTGTTGGTTCTTTAGGAAGTTCTGGTCGAAGGACGACATGCTCTGGCAGCTGGGGCTGATGGGGCTCGTAGGCACACTCTGCTGCTGGCGCTCGGCAATGCTCGTCTGGCTCTTCTTGAAGGCATGCTTGAGCTTGCTGGGGCTGAGGGGCGAGCGCCAGCGCGAAGAGGGCGAGACGGGAGTCATCTCGAAGCCATTGGTGCCGTTCGCCTTGACGACGTCGACGCGCTGGTCGGTAACAGCGCGACGCATCTTGCGTCCGTAGGTAAGGAGGGCAATGCCGACGACGAGAACAGAGAAGATGTAGGCGCCAATAATACCGCAGATCTGGGCGGGCAGATAGGCTTTGTCGCGGAGAGCGTGTTCAGCGACAGGGGCGGGATTTTCGTCGAAGTCGACGTCAAAGAGTCCAGGAGTGGCAAAGACGTGCTGGGCGAAAAAGGCTGCTCCGACGGCGGCTAGGGCTCGTGGAGCTCGCATGGTCTTGTAGCTACCAGGCACCTAGGGGATCAGAAGCTAGGAAAAGGGTCGCGACGCAGATGCGACAATATGAAGGTGACTCGGGACATTCGGGGTAATGCAGCGATCCACATGGTGGGCTGCACGACAGCGATGAGCGTATATATTGGGCTGGGCCTGAGTGGCGGTGGTGGTGAAAGCTCGACCAGTCAGGCCTGCGAACGCCTGTGCGGCACGCTGATTGGCCGCAAACTGCGGGCTGTAAGCGCCCGCCCATGTTTTTCACATCCGCCGGCTGTGATGTTATCGCGCCACGCTGCCAACACCGGCTGTGATGATGTGTTCGCACATGCATGCGCATGCTGTGAAGAGGTATGCCGTGGCCGCTTTCCCCGCCGTCAGCACGGCAGAGCGTGCGTCGTTCCGCAGCGCGCGATGAGACTTCGAGGTGCTTGTCCGCGAGGCCGCTGTCGAGGCCCGGCCGACTAGCCCCCAACAGGCAGCGTGATTGCCGTCTGCTAAGCGCCCGCCGCTCGAGCCTCGGCCCAATCAACAGCCTGCGCCCTTGCATCGCGCGGCCGCTTCACCGGCCTTGCACGCCTCGACGAGCTTAATCCGCACGCCCAGCCAGCCAGACGCCTGCAAGTATTTGAAAGTCACGAGCCTCTGTCGGTGACCGCTCCACCTCGCGCCCGATCCACTATCACATCGCTTGGATTCCTCTCCTTTAATGCTACTACCTCGTCATAGCATCACAGCCCGACGCCAATCGGCTTTCCACAGCCTTGCTCACACCATTGACAATCACCTTCTGTCTGTGCCGATCTGCTTACCGCCTCATCTTGTGCTTGATCTCGCTTGTACGCCTCTCTCTATTGGCCTCGATGCTTTGCGAACGCCTCCTTGACAGTGCCGCCGGCCAAAACGTCGGCCATGCATTTCTCATCCGCATCCACCAGCTTCGGAATGAGCTCTAGCACCGCATCTACCTTATCCTTGGGGATCACCACGGCACTGTTCTCTGCCGGGTCCAGCATAACGACGTCTCCCTATATGGTATCAGCATCCGCGAGCTGGACTGACGTTGCGAGCGCGAGTCAGGGTTGTTTGGAAGGATTTGGGGCCACTGGTCTGATCATCCTTTTCGCCGACGAATGATATTTTGGGCAACAAACTGTAGACGTCGTCGGTGGAGCACTCAAAATGCAGGGACTTACCGACACGACCGTCACCTCACCGATCTCGACCGGATATCCAACGGCGTAGGCCTTGGTTTGAGCTCCTGCACCCACGCTGCTTGTACCCTTGCTCCACACGGGAATCTTGAGGCCGTTCAGCGTATCCAAATCCCGTACTCGTCCCGAAACCAGTATGCCTTTCGCTCCCAGCTGTTCCATGCGCGCGCCGTTTATGCCTCCCACCACTGCGCAAGCCTGCCCTTCTGGCTGGGACAAGACGACAATTGTTTCAGGGTTGACAAGGTCGGCGTAGGGCGTACCCGGAGCGATCTTGCTTGCGTTCTTATCGGCAGGTTCTTTCAGCTCAGGCTTGTCGCCAATAGGGTTGGGGAATGAGCTGGTCGTTTTGGGAGAGAAATGGACTGTGCTGGCCGGAGCGACTACACGGGTGGTTCCGGTCTTGAGCGGACCTGTCCGGGTTCAACGTCAGCGACTTGGCTTTTGTCGCTTAATTGAAAGCTGCAGCAAGTGAATGACGCCAGGCGCTGAGAAGCCCTAGGAACGAGGAGGCTAACGAAAAGGCTGCATCTACCTATGTCTGGAATAAAGCCAGCACCGGGAACATCGAGCTTGAGAAGCGCGTCCGAGACCTATGTTGCATTAATTAGCAGCTAGGTCTTCGTTCGCGCGGTTCCCGGGGCTCTCAGAACAGCTCATCGCAAGCTATAGCCAATTCAGGATGCGAAAAGGCAGCAGCTAACATACGTCGCAGGCAGTGTATTTCGCAAGCAGATCAAGCTGAGCAGAGGACATGGTGAAAGGATTGAGGCGTCGCAACGTAGCAAACATGGCAACAAGAAGGTGTTGGACGAAGGGGTTGCGGAGTTGGAGGGGCAGCTCCAGTCAGGGACTTGAGCTTAGTGTTGCGGATGCATCCGATGACGCATGCGGGGAAAGTCGGCGCCAACGCTGGGCAACTTTGCCGCGGTCCCTCCGTCCGGCCTCCCTACGACCCTTCTCTTCCCCCAACGCCCTCGACCGTACTACAATGGCTTTCAGACTCCGCTTCCGCGAGAAATACTCAATCCATTCAATCTCAACCTTAAAGTGGTGACCTACTCATCGCATCTCGCCAACTTGTCCCAAAATCGAATCCTGCTGATGGATGCCACTTTTTGGATTCAACGAAAGATTATTTCAAACGACCTTCATTCCCAAAATTACCGTCACCGCATTCGCCGCTCACTTGCATGGCCTATATCAATTCCGCCAATATCCTTGGTCTAAATGAGCCAGCTAGCTACAGCCTGCACCTTACTGAACATCCATTGCCTGCACTTGCACCGCTACAACCAGTGATGCAAGCCAGATGAAGATGAGTATCTCTCCCGCTGAGCGCAATACTCCGGCTTCTGTACTTAATTGGATCCGGGCTGTGGTCTGCGCATGAGGGATGTATCCCCGACTGAGTTGCTTTTTGCCCGTTCTCAATGCTCCCTCGACTATTTTGAGCCTTTCGCTAGGACATTCAGTGTCTTATGGCCACAAAGCCATTATACCATTAATTCTCGATTGGAGAACAAGAGAAACGGTGGAGATATCCGTTGAAGCCAAGGCATAGTTTTTTGATGCCTTTGAATTTCCTTAGAGTCCTCTTGTTTCTCCCGCCGCTCTCTTATATGAAACATTCAGTGAATGAGAAACGATACATGGCATTAACTAAATTTCCTAGCAGCCGACGTATTCCAACTCCAGTAGTAAATGCGAAAAAGAAGTCCACAAATGCTCGGATGCCCACACGGTTGGCATGCCCACATCCCGCTACTTTTCGGGCTCTCGGCATAATGTTGCAGGCAAAGCTAAGGCAGGGGTAAGTACAATAGTTCATTTTGTTAGTGATTCCATCACTAATCAGGCGATGAACTGTCGCTCATGCACTCCGCAAAATCGCTAAATGTGGAGTGTATTCGCAGCGTTTTAAACAGCTCATGACCACGCATGCATTCAACGTCCAACGCCACAGGTTAATACAACTTCGAAGCTTTACACCTCTCCAGTCGTTCTAGTTTATACACAAACTCCATTACAAGATCTCCTCAGTACGGTCCACGTGTGTCACCGGCATCGGCAGGTTGATAAAAGACAATTATGACGCGTCCGGAACTACTGAGACGAGTCAGCAACTCGGTTGATATCTCACCGAGATCGATTAGTACAACGGGCACACTACCCATAAATGGTGAAAGAGTGACGCTGCGGAGCTAATCAGCTTCCGAGGAGCGGTATGATGAGCTGCCACCCTGCCCGAGCTCCGCTGTCCATGTAGCACACCATCAACTCGCGGCTATTCCAAACGGATAATACATGCGTAGTTGCAGCCTCAGAGATTCTAGTGTAAGTAGCAAAAACGAACACGAGTACGTATTCCCCGCACTCCACAAAAGCCGCTTCCCCACAACTCGTACATCTACCGTCGGCTATGGCTCGCTCCTTCGCCGAACCCCTGCCGACTCCATGCGGAATGACCGCAGAGCGGATTTTCCATAGAACTATTAAAACCTGTCACACATCCAGAGCTTGGGCTACTATGCTGCTACCAAAGACTTGAGCTTCCTCCTGTCGCTCTTTGCTCGCGCATTATCCCTTTGTTTTCCAGCCAGGGGATTTGTCTGTCTAAGATGGCACCGGCAATCTCGACTTCAGCATGCATCTTGCTGGCAGCACTTGTCCCTGCAGTATCGGCGGCTCCAGCAAATTCCTCTACGTAAGTGTTAACTTTCAGATTCAGTCTACAATCAGATGCAGCCATGTATATCTCTCCAAGATAAAAAAAAAAGAGAAAGGAACAAACGAAATTGCCCTGCGCATCAGTTTGGTTCGGGGGTATGTGCGGTTGAAAAAGACATTGCTTCGGGAATTCCGAGTTGGGTCTCTCGGCGCGCAACAAAAAGCCGAATCGAGAAGCAATGAAGCGACCTTCCTTGCCATGACTGCGCAATTTCTATACTATTCTAACTTTTTCCAGCACGTCAGATGTCTATCCAGTGGCATACAACTTCGCCAATACGTCGACTACGTTCAATTTCTCCTCGTCAACGTGTGTGACTCTTACAGCGGCGAATCCAGTTGTCACGTTAGACTACGTTTGGGAAATTGGAGGGTTCCCATTCATTGAAGTCACCGATGTCCCCGCATCTGGCGTTCAGGTCGAAAGCAGATACTCGGAGGCAAAGACCAGTCTTGACCTCCCGCACGCCGATGGGCCATGGACTTTCTCGAATGGGTTGAGCAATTCCTTTCGCGTGGAGACGTTCAATGTTTCTTCGCCCGGGAGGCTTCAGTCGTTCTTCATCCAAGGCGGGCAAAGATGGCAGGCGATCAAGCTGCTGAGTGCAGGAAGCTTTTCGTTCTGTGGCGCAGGAATGGCTTCAGGGAATGACATCAGGAGTATCGAAGAGCTGCCGGGGAATTTCCACAGCTCAAACGATCTGTACAACAAGATCTGGGCGCTTGGTGTGAGGTCCGCCCAGCAGTCGTGCATCGAAAGCGGTAGTGCTCCTTCGACATGGGAGATCACTGACGATGGAGCCTTTATCCGCGGCCAAGTTCCTGCACAATCGTCCCTCGGAACGGGTTACGGTAACTACACGTTGACTTTCTCGACGAAGATCGTCCGCGGCGGTACCGGCTGGCGAACTGTGGCAGCTCTTCAGGGCTATGGACAGTACTTCGTCTTGACGAGCGAGTATCCGGAAGGCACTTACCTGAATACAAACCGGACCCTTTTGCCTCCAAACACTCTGATCACAAATTATGGATGGAGCATTGTCAATCAGACTACCCTGGAAACTGGACCAACGATCTACTTCCCGTTGCCTTTTGACGTCAAGGAAGGGGAATGGTACAATATCTCGACAACTATCAACGCCACCGGATACGCGGTTTCTGTAGACGGTAGCGATCCAATTTTCGTATCCAACGAGTATACCCCCAGTGGCACCCAGTCAACTTTCATTTCCGGCGACAGGACGGCAGGTACATGGGGGTTTGGTCCATTCCAAGACCAAGAGGCTTACTTCACCAACGTGGTTGTCGAGGCCGAAAATGGCACAGTCCTCTACGAGAATGACTTGAAGGGCGACATGGTTCTAGAAGAGTACGGAGTCGCCGCCAACACGCACAACGTCTGCCTCGACGGAGCGAAGAGAGACCGGCTGGTCTGGATGGGCGACTACGCCCACACGCAGCGCATCATCGGCGCCAGCACGAACAGCTCCGAGTTCTCGACTGGCACGCTCGCGTACGCCCTAGAGTGGCAAGCGTCGTCCAACGACTCGAAGTACCCGGGCTTCTCGGGCATGTCGGCCTCGATGGGCGCCTCTCCCGCCTTCGGCACCGCCCGCGCCGGCTACGCCCTGATCGACTACCAGTTCGGCTATCTGATCGCCTTCGCCGACTACTTCCACGCCACGGGCGACCTTCCTTTCCTAACGGCGCACTTCCCCCGCCTCAAAACCATCGTTGCCTCCCTCATCGCCAACCTCGTCGACCCGTCCACCCACCTCGTCTCCACCGGCTCCATCCCTGGCATATTCTTCCTCGGCCCCGCCGCCAACGGCACCGCGCCCGCCGCCATGTTCGCCTACGCCCTTGACCTGTCCGCCGGCCTCGCCACGGCCGCCGGCGACGACGACTCCGCAGCGGCTTGGTCCGCTGTCGCAAGCGACGTCGCGGCTGCCGTCAACGCGCTGCTCTGGAACGAGGAGACGGGCACGTATGCGGTCTCCCTCGACGGCGGCTTCGCCAACTCGAGCATCACCTCCACCGCCTTCCCCATCCTCGCGGGTATCGCGCCGCTGGACCGCGCTGAGGCGGCTATAGCGGCGCTCGAAGGGCTGCGGTTGGGGATAGGGTACAAGGCGTACTTGTCGGATGACGCGCCGGCGAATGAGACGGCGCTGTCGCCGAATTTGAGCGGGTTCTTGCTCGAGGCGCTGTTGAAGGCGAGTAATGAGGCGGCGTTCGCTGCGGCTGGGACTAATACGACCAGCTCTGGTGCGATCAAGACTGCTATATCGGTGTTGCTGGATCAGCTCTGGCCGGCTATGGTTACGGATGATGACTATGCTACCGGGTCTAGTTGGGAGTACGTCTATGGCGATGGCCGCCCTGGGCTCGACACGTACACTAGCCATGCTCACCCCTGGGGCGGCGCCCCGACGTACGTGCTGTCCGAATATGTGCTTGGCGTGCGTGCGGCGACGGCGGGATTCAAGACGTGGGTGTTTGAGCCGAGTGTGGCTGTGTCGCGGGATGTTGATGTCGAATGGGTGACGGGGAGGGTGCCGGTGCCGGGAGGCAAGGTGGAGGCGGGGTGGTGGAGGTTGGAGGACGGGGGTGTGAGGGTGAAGGTTTGTGGGGTGGACGGGACAACGGGGACGGTGAGGGTGCCGGGGAAGAGGGAGGTGGAAGTGATTGGTGGAGATTGTGTGGATGAAGTGTTGTAAGTGGGAGCATGTCTGTAGAGCAATGATAATAGAAGTTGATTCTGCCGTGAGTCTGAAATGCAACATTTGCCCCCTTCCCGGATATTTTGTACTGTACCGTCGCTGCTTAACGTCTTGGTAAGTTATAAGTAATCACCCATGGGTACTTGAAGCTAAGATCCGGACGCAAATGTCTAATTTTTTTTTGTAACATTCTCGTCCGGATCTTAGCTTCATGTCCGCACCGAAGTCAATTTTGTATTGATGGCAATAATAAGCCATGAATCTGTATATTTCGCTTGTGCTTTTGGTTCCAGTGTTATTTCCCACACTGATAGTGTCTCTGCACAGCTTCTTGAACTGCATCGAGCAACGGCATTTTGTAGAGGCCAAGAACGAATAAAAATATATAAGCCAATATGTCCGGACTTGAAGCTATGATCCGGACGCATTTGTACAATTAAAAAAGCGACAAATTCGTCCGGATCATAGCTTCAGGTCCGGATGGTTGGGAATAAAACCGTGCTTCCGCTGTTCTGCGGAAGCAAGATTGGTCTGCGGAGCACTTCTCGAGCACGGCATAAGGCCTTGTTGTGTCTGTTATCTGGTCATTTATTGGTCCTATGTACGCCTTTGTAGGCAAATATGAGTGTTCTTGATAGTAAGTAGTTGATAAACCAGATTGTAGTCGTTGCTTGTGTCCCATAGCCCCTTTTTTTGGATCCATGACGCCATTTTGTAAACCCAACGCCAGAAATGACTTTTAGATCAAACCACTGATATCCGTTCAGACGCTCAGAAAGCCAATCAAACCAACCAACCCCATGAGAATCGCAATTTCACTCCAGAGCCATCGCCTCCTCCACAAAGGCCAGAAACTCCTCCTGCAATCCCGCCTCCCGCATCGTCTGCTCCGACCCATCCAGCATGTCATCCAAGTCTTGGTGGGTCTTCGTGGCGAGTTCTATCTCCGTCCTCGCATCAGCCGCGAGAATGCCTGCCGCTGTCGTGAGATCGTTCGCACTCTTCTCGATCCTGAGCATCGAAGCATGATGCTCCGCAATATCATGCTGCTGATCGATGGTCCTGGCATAGAGCTTCAGGGCAAGCTTGCGGAACGCCTCCCCTTTCTTTCTGGCCACTTGGAGATTCGTATTACTGCCCATAGCGGCGCGGTGGTAGATTGCAGCCCGCTCGCGGAGGCCGTTCATCTCAGCGTCCCTCTTGTCCTCGCGCTCACGCATGTCACGCAGTTCCTTGCGCAGCTTGGAAAGCTCGGAGTCGCGGGCTTGGACGTCGGAAGGGATGGTGTACGGGGTGATTCCCATGCGATGGCGCTTTGGGGCCGGGTTGGCGAGGTTCTCTGGGGAGGCGGGGCGCTTGGTAGACTGCACGGACGAGGCTGGAGAGGGGGGCGCCGTGTTCTTCAGAGGTTCAGTTGGTGCGGACGGTGGCGGCGTCTGAGGCTCTTGAACAGGCTGAGGCTCTTGAACAGGCTGAGGCTTTGGAACCGGCTGAGGCTTTGGAACCGGCTGAGGCTTTGGAATCGGCTGAGGCTTTGGAATCGGCTGAGGCTTTGGGATCTGCTCCGGGGGTGAGACCTTTTCAGCCAGTGGGGTCTGCTCTTCAACTGGAGCCTTCTCAGGGGCTTGGTTCTTCGTTCCGTCATTTGTCGTCTGTTCCGTAGGTGCAGCTGCAGTACTGCTCTGAGCAACCACCGTCTCACCGGGCGGAATAGGAACTGAGCTGCTGGATGCATCATTCGAAGGAGCGGGGTGGCAGCCATGGAACCAGTATTTCTTGTCCTTTTGCTTCCGAATGGAGGCGAAAGTCTTGCCGTCCTGCTCATACGCGGGTCGGCCTCGATGAGCACGTTGGGAGATGATGCGACCCTGCGGTGTGAAATCGAAAGGCCAGTATCGATGCTTTTGGTTGGCCGTCCAAGTCTTAGAGTGCAAGATGTCCCAGGCAGCCTTATCGTCAATATAAGAGAATCGAGGAGGGTTGCTATCGGTGGGTTGCTTCGGGACATTGCGTCCCGTGTACAACTTCCAGGTCGGGTGACCGCCCTTCTTATTTCTGAACTTCTCGACAAGTTCAGGCGAAGGATCGCCGTTTCCATCGGACGGACGCCATATCTCCCTCTCTACCTTGCCATCCGAGAGAGTGGGACTTGTAGTAGTTGGAGTAGATGTATCCTTCTTTGCCTTCAAGACTTTAGCCCGTGGCTTCGCTTTATTTGTGGTAGTAGCAGTCGGTGGCTGAGCAATAGTCGGCTTTGGAACGGCCTGCTTGACAGGTGGCTTGGCTCCAGAAGTCGCGGGCTTGGGCTTTGGCTTTGGCTTGGAGGCAGGGCCGTTCTTCACCGCCGACTTGGGCACCGATGGCTTCTTCGATGAAGCCGATGCAGTCGGTTTAGCAGCCTTGGGTAGTGCCGCCGGCGCCTTGGCCGCGGTGCTTGAGCTTGCAGTCGGAGCCGTCATCCTTTGCAAAAAAAAAAAAAAAGTTAGATATGGTGAGGTCAACCGTACTGGAGGGTGAGTTGCGATAAAGGGCTTTGCGATGGTGTCATGTGATGAGGTGAGGGTACCTTACCTATGGAAGGCTGTTGAGGTGCTACTTGTGTGTTGAGATGTTGGACAAATCTTCATGCAACATGTGGACGGGATAGTAGGAAAGTGGGCGGAAGGGATGAAGAAGATCTGGACGAGGAGAAAGAGAAATGAAGGATATATATAGGCTGGAGAAGGGCCCTTATGGACCCTTGCAGTATGTTGAGGCAAGAGCGTAGCGTAGACGCGTGGCTTCTGCAGATTCCAAACGTGAAGCAGACGATATATATCTCCTCCGCCCTGCAGATCCACTACCACCTCCACTCGGCCTATTTCTTTCCTAATTTAGAAAGATGCTAGATTCCATTCCTCGCTAATAACCAACTACTCATGGTGTTGGATTTATCGTCTAATGGATAAGCGTCGATAAGAGCCTTTAGAGGTGGGAGTGGAGGAGATATGTTATCAGTCTCCAATTGAACAAATCCAAGGATTGGCACGTTGAACGCATGCGAGAATTCAATTGAGAATCGAAAAGTCTTAGGCCAAGAAAGCATTTGCAGTAGAACCAAAAAGGTGGCCTGATACGTAGATTGAATTATATTGACACTGAAATGGGTCAGTGTAAAGAACTGCTCAGGTCGGTATTAACTGAACGTTGTAAAGTTCAGACCCAAAACAATGAATCAGTATTCTGAATGGATTTAACAAGGAATACAGAAGTCCATGAGCCAGTCCAGACGAATGCATTCGTCAGCATAGTGATTAGGCCGAAGCCGACTCTCCAATGGGCGTTGGCTGAATAATCCGTGCGCGGGGGAAATTCGGCTGGTTGTTCCAGGTGCTGGCGAGGACGGCGGAAAATGTCGGGTTCCATTGCGAAGTAATCGTGGCGAGGCGGCAAGATGGGTTTGGTGAGGCTCTTAGCGGGCGGACGCGAGAGGAAGTGGTCGCGATGCGGTGGTCTATGATGTGGTGGAGGGAATCGACCAATGAGCGGCGCCGCTAGTCTTCTTACGAGGCCATCCTCAACCCTCGGCCGTGCTTTGCCTGCCAACCTCGACCCGCTCCAGCATCGCATATCTCCACTCCACCCGCCCGCGGGCTCCTCCACCAACCGCTTGCATCGAGCAGCTCGACCGCTTTCACCATGCTCGCTCGGCACGCTCCCGCTACCCAGGTAGTCACCGGTGCCTCGCACCGCGTGCTGCCCTCCGCCTCGGCCGCGGCTCGCCTCTCCGCTACCACCTCGTCCGCCCGCCGCCAGCAGCGCAGGAACCTCGCCACCGTCCAGGACACGCCTGTCCACCGCCACGGCGGCCTCAAGGACCAGGACCGCATCTTCCAGAACCTCTACAGCCACCATGGCGCCGACCTCAAGAGCGCCATGAAGTACGGCGACTGGTACAAGACCAAGGAGATTGTCCTGAAAGGCCACGACTGGGTGCGTTATCATCCCCAATGGCTGGCCTGCCTCCCAGTGCGCACTTGCTGATGGCTATGGCGAACAGATTATTTCCGAAATCAAGGCTTCCGGTCTGCGCGGTCGTGGTGGTGCCGGTTTCCCCTCGGGTCTGAAGTGGTCTTTCATGAACTTCAAGGATTGGGACAAGGACAACAAGCCCCGCTACCTCGTCGTCAACGCCGATGAGGGTGAGCCCGGTACTTGCAAGGACCGTGAGATTATGCGCAAGGACCCCCACAAGCTCATTGAGGGCTGCTTGATTGCCGGCCGTGCCATGAACGCGACCGCCGCCTATATCTACATTCGTGGTGAATTCTATCACGAGGCTACCGTCCTTCAGCGCGCTATCCAGGAGGCTTACCAGGCCGGCCTCATTGGCAAGAATGCCTGCGGTTCCGGCTACGACTTCGACGTCTACGTCCACCGTGGTATGGGTGCCTACGTTTGCGGCGAGGAGACTTCTCTTATCGAGTCGCTCGAGGGCAAGCCCGGCAAGCCCAGGTTGAAGCCCCCGTTCCCCGCTGCCGTCGGTCTTTTCGGCTGCCCCTCCACCGTCACCAACGTCGAGACTGTCGCTGTCGCCCCCACCATCTGCCGTCGTGGCGGCAACTGGTTCGCTTCGTTCGGCCGTGAGCGCAACTCGGGTACCAAGCTCTTCTGTATCTCCGGCCACGTCAACAACCCTTGCACCGTTGAGGAGGAGATGTCGATCCCGCTGCGCGAGCTGATCGACAAGCACTGTGGTGGTGTTATTGGTGGCTGGGATAACCTGAAGGCCGTCATTCCCGGTGGTTCATCGACTCCCATTCTCCCCAAGCACGTTTGCGACGACCAGCTCATGGACTTTGACGCTCTCAAGGACTCGCAGTCTGGTCTTGGTACCGCTGCTGTCATCGTCATGGATAAGTCCACTGACGTTGTCCGTGCCATTTCCCGTCTCAGCAAGTTCTACAAGCACGAGTCTTGCGGCCAGTGCACCCCTTGCCGTGAGGGTTCCAAGTGGACCTACCAGATCATGAACCGTTTCGAGAAGGGCCAGGCGCGCGCACGTGAGATCGACATGATGCAGGAGCTCACCAAGCAGGTCGAGGGACACACCATCTGTGCCCTGGGCGAGGCCTTTGCTTGGCCCATTCAGGGTCTTATCCGCCACTTCAGGCCTGAGCTTGAGGCTAGAATACAGGACTTTGCGGCGAAGAATGGCGGAGAGGCGCTGGCTGGTGGTTGGGCACACGACGCCTCGAAGAAGGGCCAGCTTATTGCTCCGGGACAGTAAATGTAGATTACCGGGAAACTTGACGGAAGGGGATTTTTGAAAAGGCCAATTGGTAGACGAGACGGATATCAAGTAGTGGGAAGGTACGCTAGCGGATGGTTCGGGCTGTAACAATGACACCCTATATTTTCCTTGTGTTAGATTTTAGCAAGTTTTTAACTTTTCTCGGCTGTGTGAGTCTGTACATATGGTAGAAGCTTGCATTGTTGGACTCTTTCTGTGCTCATCAAATCGCCTCCGTGAAGTTATTATCTTGCTACTTTCCCGCTCAACGCCCGCCCAGAACAAACGCCTCCAAAGTGCAATGATATAAGAATAGGGCACAGCACGCCCAAAACGGGTATTCCAAACCGGTCCTTGCCGCACAAGCATAACGCATCCATGTGCTCTCCTCGAGAGCGCCTCAGGTCCGTTGGCCCTCTTCTTTCCTCTCAACCCAAGCATATCCCCACAAACTCCTCCCTCCCAATCGCGCCGTCTCCGTCCAGATCGAACTCTTCGATCATTGCCGTCAACTCTTCCTCCTGCAATCCTTCACCCAGCTCTCGGGCCACCCGCCGCAGGTCCTGCAGCGTGATCTTGCCCTTGCCTCCTTCATCGAACAGCTCGAAGGCCCGCATGATTTCGTCCCTCGGGTCGCGGCTTATGATGCGATGCGCCATGATGGCCTGGAAAGTTTGGAGGGGAAGGAGTAGGCGCGTAGGGCCGGTGAAGGCCGGGTTGCTGTTAGCGGCCGCAGGGGCTTTGGATTTGCTGTTGATGTTGTTGGCGGGGATACTGAAATGTTGTCGTTAGTTTTTGCAAACCATGAAGTGCAACAGTGGTAACATACCCGTTAACGCGGAGGATGTTGAGGATTTCTTGCTTGGGCAGGTCGAAGCCCAGGGCTTTCATGGCGACTTTGAGCTCATGGTAGTCGATGTGGCCGTCCTTGTCGAGGTCGAAGAGTTGAAACTAAACAAATCGAGCATGTTAGGCACCAAGCTGCAAAATGGCCAATTGCATGGTTTTAGCTTACTGCTTCGTTGATCTCCTCTCTCTGCTCGTCACTCAGCTCTGCAATCTCGCCCCGCCCTGCATCCGCCAACCTCTCCCGCTCTGCTCGCTCCGCCCGCTCGCGCTCCAAGCGCTGCGCTTCCCGCTGCTGATGCGTCGCACCACCGCCACCGGCGCCGCCGAAGGTGTTGGAGGGTCCTGCGCCCGATGCGCCGCCGCCGCCACCGCCGCCGCGACTGCCAAAGCCTCGGCCTGGGTAGGGTGTGGTTGTCGCCATGGTCGGAGCTGCGTTGTTGGTGTTGTGTCTGGTGCGGATGGGAAGGCGTTGGTCAGCCAGCTTGGCAGCGCGCGGGTTCGCTTTTTTTCGTTCAAGCGAAGGGATGCGTTGAGTTTGGCGTGGGGAAATTGAGCGGTGGTTGCTGTTTCCAATCTGTTAAGCTATCAGCGCTGGCGAAAGCTTGGGAAGACGCGTCTGAGGCGCGCGTTGGACAGCACCCCGGCGCCTCGCTCGCTTAGGCACGGCGGGGATGGGCGTGGCGATGCAAGGATGTGGCCAGCAAGTGCCGGGGAGCTGCTATAGCTCCAGCGGGGCAAAAGTAAGTGACAGCAGATGAATGGCTACTGTCAGGTTCCAGCAGGATGGCGAGGGTCACATCATTGTCGGTAAATCAGACCTTGAGACATCCTGTCTTGTTGCACTTGGGTGGGATTCTTTGTAGGGCTTAAGACAGATGTAAACACTGGCTTGTTTGCACTAGAAACCACGCCAACAACATTTGCAGATGGATGGTGGCTCTGCCACGGCAGCCCTTAGTAACCACCAATGGGGCCTTGAGATTCTTTCGTGTTGCTGTCTCGACTGTAGCGCGGGCCGGTCTGGCTAGTCGCAGGCATCTACAAAAGACGCAGGCTCCCGCGGCGGTGACTGCCTGATCGCTGCCTAAGCCTGTCTCCTTAAAGCGCACGCATCCAGCGCCCGCCGAGCATCAACGCATCCATTCTTCTTTGCATCAACGGGGATATCAGGCAGATAGACGTGGATAGCGTGCATTACCGTGAGCAGAAACGGTTGCTCCGTCAATGTGAGGTGCTGGTCCCCCCAGCCGTCCATCCATCACGTGTGGCTGCAGTGACGTCCGTGCACCGGGTACCGCGAAATATCCGCCCAGCCAACCTCACCACCACAGCTGTCCGCCATCGCCCTCTGCCCACTCCGTTGCGCGCAGTTCCACCCCCACCCGCTCGGCCTCGTCCATCCGTCGCGACGAGTCGAGCTTCGCTCTCCTTTCGGCCGCTCCGTTCGACGCGACCCATTGTCGATTTCAGCGCGTTTGCCAGTTTCCTTTTCCCTTTTCCTGGCGCGTCGTCGCGACGCTCCAGCCCCGTCAAACCCGCGAAAGACGTGACGCGCACCTGTGCTCACTTTCGCACTCCCGACAACCCACAACTCGCATTCATACAGCCCTGCGCGACGAACGCGATTGACACCCCCTCACCATGTCGGCTTTCGGCGGCGGCTTTGGGAGCGGCTTCGGCTCTAACAACCAGCAAAGCACCGGCTTTGGCGGTTTCGGCTCGAACACCAACACAAACACTAACACGAGCGGAGGTAAGCAATGAATCTCGTTTTATTTGCTTTGTCCTTGGCCGATCATCGCGCGAATCGACCCTGGAGCTCTCGACCTTCCGTCGCCCAGCGCCACAGACAACCACGACGTTGACATTGCCTTTCTCGCGTCTTTCCAGGCTTTGGCTCCACTGGCTTTGGCTCCAACACCGGCGGCAGTCTCTTCGGAGGAGGCAACACAAGCGGCGGCGGCGGCGGCGGCGGCGGCTTCGGCTCTGGTGGAGGTACGTCTGAGCTTCTGAACTTGCAGCTATTCTACCTGCTTGGGCATCTCGAGCAAAGTCAAGCGCTTCCGCGTGAACGCGCCTTCTGGTACCCTGGTCTCCAAAACGCGCGCAACGACTTGCAACCTTGCGCTTGTCATCTACTCATCGCGGCCTTACGGAGCCCAGCTCAGAACAGGCGAACTGGGAGCACAGCTCCTAAGAGCTTGCTTAGAAGCTCTACTAATGCATATTCCACAATTGGACAATCGCTGACATGAAGTACTACAGGTTTCGGGAGCAATACTACGAGCTCGCCATTTGGCGCAAAGCCTGGAGGATTCGGTGCACAAACTACAAGTAGCGGCAGCTTGTTCGGCGGCGGTACTGGCACCGCCACCTCGGGAGGTACAGGCTTTGGCGGCTTCGGCAGTAACAACACCCCAAGCACTGGCTTCGGAAGCGGTAACACTGGTGGTGGGCTCTTTGGCCAGAACAAGCCTGCATCCGGGTTTGGTGCTACTACGGGCACAGGTGGTGGCATGTTCGGCGGTGCCAACACTTCAAACACGACCACCTCAGCTTTCGGAGCTGGCGGCGCAACTGCTTTCGGCGGCGGCCTGAACCAGGCGGCCGCAAACAACGGTACGGCCAATACTCCTTTCAACGCCCACATCGAGAAAGATGGCGCAACTAGCCAGAATGCCCATTACCAGACCATCACCTTCCAGCAGCCTTACCAGGGCTTCTCGCTTGAGGAGCTGAGATTGCAGGACTATGCGCAGGGCAGGCGCTTCGGAAATGCGAATGGCCAAGCTGGTGCTTTTGGCGCCAGTACAGGATTCGGTGGTTTTGGCTCGAACACCAACACCAGCGCCCCCGCCACTACGGGTGGATTCGGTTCCAACACTTCGTCAGGAGGAGGCCTCTTTGGTGCACAGAACAACACGTCCAGTCCGTTCGGCGGAGCCCAGAACAACACCACTGGCGGTTTCGGCTCCAACGCTAGCGGAGGCGGTCTTTTCGGCGCTAAGCCTGCCACAGGTGGAGGTCTTTTCGGCAGCAACACTGCCTCATCTGGTCAATCCACCGGTGGCCTCTTTGGCACGGCAGGTAACACTGGAACCTCGGCTTTCGGCGGCGGCAACACTGGAGGCTTTGGGAGCAACACCAACGCTGCTGCTGGTGGTGGCGGTCTTTTTGGAAACAACCAGCAGCAACAGCAAAACAAGCCTGCCTTCGGCGGATTTGGCTCTGGTACTAGCACTGGCTTCGGCGGCTCGACGACCGGCACCGGATTTGGTGCGAACACTAATACCAACACTACTGGTGGTGGTCTGTTTGGCGGCAACACGAATACCACTTCCGCCTTCGGCGCAAACAACCAGCAGCAACAGCAGAACGCCTCGAACCCCTTCGGCGGCTTTGGGCAAAACAACCAAAACCAAGCCCAGAACCAGCCGAGCGGTGGCGGTCTTTTCGGCGGCTTTGGGCAGAACCAGAACAACCAACAGCAGAACAAGCCTCTTTTTGGCGGTGCTACTCCTGGCTCTACTGGCGGCGGTCTGTTCGGTAACAACCAACAACAGCAGAACCAGACTGGAGGCGGCTTGTTCGGCGGAAACAACCAACAGCAGAACCAGGGCGGCGGAGGTCTTTTCGGTGCAAAGCCGGCTGGCACGACTGGTGGTCTTTTCGGCGGCGCGGCCAATACCAACACCAACACTGGCGGCGGTCTCTTTGGCGGTGCCCTAGGCCAGCAGAACAACCAGCAAAACCAAGCTGGAGGCGGTCTCTTTGGCGCGAAGCCTGCAGGCCAGACCGGCGGTTTGTTTGGCGGAGCCACCAACACCAATACGAACACTGGTGGCGGACTTTTCGGTGGAAGCCTTGGTCAGAACGCTTCGGCGCCCACTGGTATTGGCGGCGGCCTATTCGGAGGTGCTCAGCAGCAGAACCAGCAGCAGCAGCAGCCGCCACTTGGTGGTAGCCTTTTCGGTGCGACCATGGCATCGCAGGGCCCGAACCAGGCCCCTCAGTTGACTGCTTCGATGAATGGCAACCCGTATGGAAACGAGCACCTGTTCGCCAGCCTCAACTCCCCTGGCCAGAGTGTTGGTCCTCTGGCGACGCCGCTTTCTAGCAGCCAAAAGCAGAAGAAGAACGCCATTCTTCCGCAGCACCGCATCAACCCCGCCGCGTCTTCTCGCCTGATTACTCCCCAGAAGCGTCTCAACGGCTACGGTTTCTCATACTCTACGTATGGCACTCCCGGCAGCGCTATGGGCAGCGGAACCCCCAGCTTCAGCGGCAGCCTCATTGGTGGTGGTGGTAGCTTTTCGAAGTCCTTGTCGAAGAGCTTCTCTGCAAGCAGCCTCAAGAACACTTGGAACGCGGAAGACAGCATCCTCTCTCCTGGCGCTTTCAACCCCTCTAAGCGCCCCGCCTACTCAAACACTGGCAGCATGAAGAAGCTTACCATCGACCGTGCCCTCAACGTCCGTCCGTCCCTCTTTGGTGAGGAGAGCAGCAGCAGCCCTGCTTCTCAAAAGAAGCGGGTCAGCTTTGACGCCAGTGCCACTCTGAACGGCAGCCTGGACGGTGCTAACGGTGCTCTGGTTCCTGCTGACCGTGAGTCGACGACCCCTACCGCTGAGGAGCAGGGCTTCCTTCGCTCGTCTAAGAACGGCGAGAGGCAGACGAACGGCACTGCAGCTAACGGGGACAAGGCTCCTGAGATGGAGCAAGTCAAGGGCAATGAACTCGCCGTCGTCCCCGAGGAGCCGTCCGAGGCCGACAAGATCCTCAAAATCGCCAACGAGAAGGCCCGTAAGGCCCAGAGGGATCAGACTCCTGGAAAGTACTGGTCCGAGCCCAGCGTGGATGAGCTCAAGACCATGAGCAAGCAGCAGCTGAAGTCCCTTGAGAACTTCAGGGTTGGTCGTGAGGGCATCGGTGAGATTCAGTTCGAGCACCCTGTTGATCTGACTGCCATCGACTTGGATGAGCTCCTTGGCGAAGTGGTCCAGCTCAATGTTCGCAACGCCACCGTCTACCCATCCAAGACTTCTACTCCTCCCATGGGCAAGGGTCTCAATGTTCCGTCGCTCATCTTGCTTGAGAACTCGTGGCCTCGTGCCCAAGCCGGCAGGGTCGCGGTTCATGAGAAGGGCGGACCTCGCTTCCAGAAGCACATTGATCGTTTGAAGAAGGTCGAGGGTACGGAATTTGTGTCCTACGATGCCAAGACTGGCACCTGGACCTTCCGCGTCCAGCACTATACCACCTACGGTCTGGACTACGACGAGGAGGATGAGGAGGACGACAGCATGCTCACAGATCCTCCCATCGATATGCAGTCGCCTACTCCCACGGCCCGGCGCGTCCCCGCTCCTCTGTCGGCTTTGTCCCGCGCGTCTCAGGACGACTCCACCCTGATGAGTCTGGCAGAGTCCAGCCCCGATGACACTTTTGAGTTCAAGAGGGGCCTGGTCAGGAGGACCAATGTCCCTGGCAGCTTTGATGATGAGGGCGATTACTACGAGGATGACCTGGCATATGGACAGGATGACACTCTGAACAGCACTCAGTCTTTTTTAGATGAGCGCTCCGTGGGTCCCTACGAGGATGGCAGCGACATGGATGACGCTGCCTCCTACCGCAGCGGATCTGATTCGGAACCTGAGCACACCATGGCAGGCTCTTTCCCCATTCCGGATCTTACCACGGAGCAGACGCCCGCCAAGAACACTGTCTTCGATGCTTCGGGTATGCCGAAGTCAATCCTGAAGGCCAGCCGGGCAGGATTTGGCACTCCAACTAAGGGCGCCTTTGACTTTGAGGGCGACTGGGCTGCGCAGCTGCAGCGGACTATCAGCCCCAAGAAGCAGGATCGCCAGACTCTTCGCGAGAACCAGAGCAATGCTCTGAGACAGTTCGATGACGACGTCGAGGAAACGCCCAAGGCTCCGACTTTTGCGAAAAGCACCAACAAGCCTTTCTCTAACAGCATCGACCTTATGAACTCTTTGTTTGGACAGAGCACTGCTCGTAGGACCGCTACGGCCAACGGATCGCCGGTTAAGAAGGGAAAGGGCCTTGAGGTTTGAACCACCTATCCTTGTTTTCTGCACATTCTTTCCCATTTGGGTACGGGCATGGCGTCTGGCTTCTCCCTTCGGATCCGGTTGGCATCTTGATTGGATTTTCGCAGGGGGCTGCTGGACGTCGCGCCCCTGACTCATGTACGTAGCATAGCACAGATTGAACAGCATACTGAACAAAATGGTGTTAACAGTGGCCCTACCAAAAGCGACCTAAGACTGGTGAAGAACTTGACGACCCGACCGAAGCCGATAAGGCTTTCCACGACAATGTCAAGCCGACTTGGACTCATGACGGCACCCTCACGTACACTACCCCAGGCAGCGCTCCCAAGATGCAGGGAAAATTCATTGCCAACCTCAAGAACTCGATCGTCAGCCAACACAAGGATGTCCGGTTTGCAAAGTTCTCCACGCCTGAAGATGTAAGCTTCCAACCTTTGTACGTGCAAAGGTTACTACTAATGCCATGTAGATCTGGCCTGCGACCATTGTTGAGCAAGCTAGCGCAAACAACACGCACCTGATCGACGGTTCGGATGACGAGCCTCCTCGCGCTGAGACGTTGGAGATGAAGTTCGCCGATCTTGCCAACGCCGTTTCTATCGACACGCCGGCCGGCAGGTTCGAGCAGGAGGTGTGGAAACTGGCCAGCATCCTTTTCGACAGCCTTAGTGCGGACGACATTCCTGATGGTGTTCCCAATGATCTCCAGACGTTTGAGAACCAAATCCGGACCATGAAGCTGAGCGAGTTCTGGAAGTCGATCGTGCTGCCTGAAGCTGATCGTCAAGCTCGCCTGGCCAAGTCTGCCGAAGAGAAAGCAATCGCGCGTTTGTCCAGCCACAGCATCACCGAGGCTTGCGATGCTCTCATCGAAGGCAAGGATTTCCGGCTGGCTACCCTCATTGCTCAGATCGGTGGCCCGCAATCCTCCCGTGAAGCCATCGCTACGCAGCTCGAGGAGTGGCGCGCTCAGAACGTGCTGTCCGAGATAAGCGACCCGGTCCGCGCTCTTTACACTATTCTCTCAGGCGAGTTCACTGTTTCGGATGGTGCTCCTGGCCCTGCTGCTGAGAACAGGGCTGAGGACATTCGCATCTCATCTCGCTTCGGCTTGGACTGGCGTCAGGCTTTCGGTTTCCGGTTGTGGTACGGCCGTCAGACCGACACCGCTGAGGATGGACTGATCGAGTACGCCGTACAGCGTTTCGAGGATGAACTTAAAGAGGGTGATGAGAACGTAAAGCCCGTCCCGTGGTTCGTTCGTGCTGGCCTCAAGACGGGTTGGGATGATCCTACTCCTCAAGAACGTCAGGACATCCTCTGGGGCCTCCTCAAACTCTACAAGGCCTACCGCCAGAACGATATGACCTTCTCCGTGGCCGAAATTCTGACTCCTGAGAACACAACGGGCAACCCGGTCAACGCTCGCCTGTCATGGCAGCTCCTAACGCTACTACGCGCGCGAAACATCCTCCCTCGCGAGGTAGTGACAAGCGACATGATCTACGACGGCCCGCGCGAGGGCGAACACTTCAACGCACGCCAGATCACCGAGATCAGCGACGCGCTGACGCAGACGTTCTCCATCCCGCTGCTCACGTCCGAACACTGGACCCACGCCACGTGGGTGCTGATCCACCTCACCGACGACGACGAGCGCGCGGCGGCCGTCAAGGACCAGCTCTCCTTCAACGCCGGCCTGATCGGCGAGGACGCGGCGTCGGACGCAACCTTCGCGCACCTCACGACAGCGCTGCGCATCGCGCCCAGCTGGATCTACGCGGCCAAGGCGCAGCACGCGCGCGCAGTGCTGGGCGACCCGGTCAAGGAGGTCCAGTACCTGCTCGCGGCCGGCAGCTTCGCCCAGGCCCACGAGGTTCTGTGCCGCGCCGTCGCGCCCGCCGCCGTCATCGCCAACACGCAGCACGACCTCGACGCCCTGGCCACGCTGCTCAACGGCTTCGCCGGCGCCCCGGAGAAGGACGTCATCGAGTGGCACACGGGCGGCGCCGTCTACGTCGACTACCTCGCCCTCTTGCGCCTCCACGGCGCCCACCACCATCATGCTACCAACCCCTTCGCCTCCTCCATCACCTCTCTCGGCAACAGCACCAATGCCCGCCCTAGCTCCGCTAGCTCCAACGTCATCGGCGGCCTCCACGACAGCGCTTCTTCCTCCGCCACCACCACGCTGTCCAAGGCCGAAGAGACCAAGGCCGTCCTGCAGCGCCTCGCCGCCGCCCTCGCCAGCATCGCGCCGCAGCTCAACGCCCGCGAGGTGCTCGAGCGCGCCGCGCTCAAGGAGGTCGCTCGCACCGTGCTCGAGGGCGTCAAGAAGCAACAGCAGCAACAAGTCCAAACGTCGGAGATGGACGGCTTGGAGGGCGCTGGCGCTGCTGACAGGATTGCGGAGAAAGAGAGGAGGAACGTCCTGCGCATGAGCGTTACCGAAGAGGCGAGCTTGTGGCTTGGTAGGGGCGTGGGTGTTGAGTATTGGAGGGCTGTTGTTGCTGGGGGACGGTAATTGGTTGATTGATTGATGATGAGAAGACGGTTTCTCAGACGGGAATTGCAAATGTGTGTGTGTGGAAAGGAGAAAAAAACGGGGATGATGGTTGATAAGGCGAAGGAATGGGAGGAACTTTTTCTTGGTGCATGAAAAGAGGCAAGAGAGAGAGAGAGAGATGGTGTGGGAGGATTCAAGGTTCTTAATCAACGAGCGGGCGGCTGGTGGATAGTTTTATTTGGCTTTTCTCTTCTTCTTCTCCTGCTTGTTCTCTCTGTCTCGGCTTTTGGCGAGATGTGCGTTGCTTGTTTCTTCTTCTTTTCTCATTTTTTTTTTCGGCGATTGACTTTTTTTGGGGCATCATGACGGCTCTCCTTCCCCCCTTGCTTCGACTTTCTTGGAAAAATCGAAAAGGTTGTTGTTGATGACCGCAGCGAGGTGGTGCAGAGCAGGGCAAGACAGAAGGGAGTTGTAAATGGCGAGAAGTTAGAGCGAGCGAGCAAGCAAAAAAAATTCCATAGCATTCAAAAGGGAAATGAAAGTTGGAAATGTGCAAAAGTGACTTTCGGCCTCTTAGCTATGATCTACGTTTTCCTCATGCGTTTTGATGATAAGTGAAGTAATTAGGTGACAGCAGCACAACCACCCATCGAAATGGAAATCCTCCATCAATTTGTTTTCACATCGCACAGCAACACTAAGGAAGAGCGGAATGTTTGAGAAGCACTCAGTGCCGTATGAGTTTGCCTATCTAATACAACAAAAAGCCAGCAAAAGCACAACTATACAAAGCATCCCCAGCCGACCACTACTCCCAACCTCTCGCATCCCCATACACATCCCACTAAAAATATCTACAACATCGCACCCACCTTCCCACACGCCTGACTTTAAGGGTAGAAAGCAAATTTGAGACGAAGGAAACCGCTCACTCATGCTTCATCATACAGGCCGAGGAGAAAAGCTCTCGGTCGAGCAAAAAAAAGAAACGTGCTTTTTTTTCTTCGTTTACTCGACCGGGTCCTCCTCGAGCAGCGTCTTGAACGAGAAGGGCTCGAACGGCACGCCATCGCCGATGAAGTGCTTGCTCATAGCCTCGACCCAGTGCAGACGCAGCGAGTGCAGCATGGCCGACGTACCCTCCATGATGCAGAGCACGAAGACGGTGAGCACGAACCAGAGGTAGAAGAGGCAGACGACGGCGATGATGCCGACGACGCCCGACATGCTGAAGGCGATGCCGATGGTCATCTGCCACAGGACGATCGAGAGACGCTGGTGGGCAAGCGACAGCGCCCACAGACGCAGGTACGAGGCCGTGTGCGAGACGCAGTTCAGGCAGAACTCGATCGTGTGGATGACCTGGTGAATCATCTCCTCGGAGAACTCAAACTCCTCGTGCTCAGCCTCACCCACGTCCTGGCTAATGAGCGCGACACCCTCCTCGTCATCGCCAAAGCTCTCACGGCCACCGTTGAGATGGCCATGCTCATCGTCATCGTCCAGCGCGCTGACGCGGCTGTTCTCGCCGATGCCACGGTAGCCGTGGGCGCGAGCCTTGTTGTGCTCGTGGCGGAGATAGAAGGGCTTGAGGAAGAGCATGATGGGAACCTGGACGACGGCCAAAAGAAGCAGGATGATTTGAAGGGGACCTTGACCGTTGTACAGCGGGTCCTCAATCGTACCAGGGGACAGGAACATGTAGATGAGCATGTTGAGCAGACCGGGAGGAGCCTGGCCAATGGCGTACCAATCGACGGACCACTTGTAAATGATGGCGAAAACGAGGTAACCGAAGATGGACTGGAAGAAAATCATGCCAGGGATGAAGTTACCCCAGATATCGATGGGAGACTTGAAGTGCTTAGCGTTGACATAGGAAAGGCAGAGCGAGTAGGTCATCTAAGAACTTATCAGTATCAATCACTCAATCGTGAGGGAAAGCGACTTACGTGAGCCCATCCGAGCAGGATACTCAGCTTCATCTTGTAACTGTTGGAGAACAGGAGGTCGTTCTCCGTGCTGTGCCAATTCCAATCAAGACCAAAGGCGTAAGTGTGACCCTTAATGCGAGTAGCCTCAAGCGCGTCTCCAGCCTTGAAGTCCTCGGGCCACTCCCACATGGACTTGAAGAGGGGAAGGGGCTTCGAGAAAGCATCACAGTAGATCAGACCGGTGTACATGGAGAAGATACCCATCATAAGCATGATGTAACGACCAAAGAAAGCCATGCTGAACAACTCGTCCAGCTTGCCGCGAGACAGCTGCTTCTCCCACTTGATCATAGCAAGTGCGGCGAGAGTCATGATAAAACCGTGACCGAAATCACCGAACATGACGGCGAAGAGGAAGGGGAAGGTGACGATGGTAGGGAGACCGGGGTTGACTTCCTTGTACTTGGCAGTACCGTACGCGTCAATAATAGTCTGGAAGGCCAGCGTAAACTTGTTGGTCTTGATATAAGTCGGCGGGGTCTTCGTCGTCTTGATCTGGTTTACGATGGTTGGGACGGACAGACCAGCGCGGTCGTTGACATCCTGCAAAGTAGACTTGATCAAGCCGAGGGAATTCGTAGGCGCCCATGCTTCCGCAATCAGCGTCTTACGCTGCTGGTCGTACGAGAACCTGTTAAGGGTCTGGTAGACAGCCTTCTCTTTCTTGATGATGACCATCCAGGCGGCCAAGCTGCGGCCAATAGCCGTGAGCTCAGCATCCAGAGTCTGCTTGGTGTTCCTCAACACGGCAGACAGGTCGTTCAGCCTGCTGTTGACCTCATGGATCTGGTCGCGGCGAAGATCGCTGTTCTCATCGACGGCGTAGAGGTCAGCGCCGAGAGACTCGGAAATCTTGCGGATCTTGGCGATGATCTCCTTGCCGTGGGCGAAGATGACGAAGACGTTCTTGTTGATGCCCTCGTTGTTCTCCGGGTTGATGATGGGCTCGGGGATCTCGGACTGGTTCATGTAAAGGTTACCACGCAGAGTACGCCAGAGAATGCGCTCGAACGCGGCGATCCTGTCGCGGGGGATGACACCAGAGACGAAGCCGATGTTCATGACGGAGAAGGAGCGCTCAGCATCTCCGTTTTGGCCGCGTTGCTCAACGTCTGCCAGAAGCGGAGCGTCGTCGTCCGGGTCGTCCATCGAGTGGCGGATTTCCTCGGTCTGGCCACGGGCCTGTATCCATGTTAGCCGCCAGGTCTATTCTGCGCCCACCGATATGCCATACCCTGTCAAAGAAGCCGCCAGCCTCCCTCAGCACCCATCTCCACTCGGTGAGCTCGACCTCACGCTTCTTCAGCGTCTCATAGCTCTCGTTCAAGCTCGCGATCCGGTTCTCGAGGCTCTGAGCGCGGTCGGCGAGCTCGTCGATCTCCGAAGCAGAAGGCGCGGCCAAAGTGTTGTTAAACTCATAGATAGAGCGCATCGGGATGCTCGACTTGTCCATCTGGGCGTGGAAGTAGCCTGTCCGTCCCTCATCAGTTCCATCCAACCTCAACGAGCCAGTCTCCTGGTATCTTACGCAGCTGGCGTTCCACGTTATCGAGCCGACGGATCTCCTGGGTGAAGGTACGCTGGAAGGCGGTGGTCTCGGCGTTCAGCTATTTTTTGACACGCGCATCCGTTAGCCAAACCCATCCATTATCTGCAAGATATCCTGTTCCCTCATCTCCTGCGTATCCTATCGGCCACTCACATCGCGGAAGTCCATGACGCCGAGCTCTCCCAGAGCGCTGACGACCTCTCGCCCGATTTCATTGGAAATGTAGAGCTGGGTCAAGGACATGTCCGCCGAGCGGAACAGCGTGTCCTGAGGCGGCGCCATGATGGCGGCGGTGCGGGGTCAGGATAGTCCTCGAGGGGAGAATCCTGATGCGGCGAGGGCGGTGGAGTTGGCGGTTGTGATGACGGAAGTCGGTCTGAAGCTCGAGGTGGTAGCTTGGGCGTTGTTGCAGATGATGCGGCCACGGCTTGGCGCCGCCAGTCACGTGGCGCCCACTCCGAGGTGATGCGGCCGCGTCATGCCGAGCCATGCATCAACAAGGACACTACGAACACATCTCCTATCAATTCGAGCTTTGAACATTATTATTATATATCTCCTCGAGAGTTTCTGTCACAGCAACTTTAGTGCGCAGTCCCGTCGCCCTATCCATCGAAGCATGTGCATGCCTCAACCCATCAGAGCGCGTCAGATCTTAACCTTATCCGTACCACATGTTGCATTATCGATTCCCAGACCATCATGCTTCCCAGCGTTTACCCCTAGGTCCCAAGACCATGGCAACACCTGTTCACCCTTCCCAGAATAACATATCCCGCCTACTGCAAATGCAGCAATAGTAGTACTCCACAACCGGCACTGCGCTGCAGCAAATGCGACCCGAACCCATTAAAATGACGCATAGCAGCAACCACCCTTCCCCGAGATCCGATAGATCCTGCAAATGACTTTTTGTTCCATCGAAATACCCGGAATATGAAAAGGTTCCAGCAAAGCAAGAAACTCGACACCAGAAAAAAAATACCCTAGTAATACAGTCGTATGAAAGAAAAAGAAAAATAGGCCGTCGCAGATCGAATTCAAGTGAACTTGACGTAGGCCGCATATTCCTGGATGAGCCACGGATCGACGTCCTCGAGTCCAGGAGGAATGACAGGAGGCGAAGGTTCCTCAGGGGAAAGGGGATCCGGATCCGGGTTTGTGCAGCGGAGTCTGGATGAGGTTGTCGATTGCGACCGGACAGACGATGTGTCCAGTCCTCTAAGAGGCTTCCTTGCGATTCGGCTGGAGCCAATGGAGCCAATGGAGCCAATAGAGCTCGTGGATCCACCAGCACTGCGTGGTGGTTGTGTGCTTGTATAGGATCTCTCCTGGAGTGCTGGCCTGAGGCCGCCCGACGGATGCTCAGGAGACCACGACCTGCTCGGCTTGAGGCATGGAGCTGCTTCTCTCTGAGGTGCCAGCCTCTGAGGATTGACTGGCTTCGCCATCTTTTGTTGTTCTCGGGCCTGCTCTTTTTTCCTTTCCGCGGCGCGTTGGTCGGGGTTTTGCTCCAGGAAGGCAACACCAGCCATTATATCCGCGAACAAGTCTCCATCGCCGTGAAACATGTACTCATCATCTTGCTGGTAGTAAGACATGTCGCTATTGGTCTCGTGTGCCTGAGTCGATGGTTCCGGGTTCTCAATCGGTTCGATATAGTTGTTCTCGCTTGTAATAGGTCGGTTTGTTTCTTCCTCTTTCTCCTTCTGGAGGAATGATAGACGCAATGGCTCACCACTTCTGTAGGAATGCCTGGGCCTCTTATTGGAGATGTCCATTGAAACAGGGGTAGTTTCAGACAGGGCGCGCTTCTTCTCGGCCCGAAGTTTCTCGTAACCCTGGTGTGCTTGGGGCACCGGCTGGCTCTCTGGTCCTGTGAGATCCAAGCGTTCGACGTTCCGCGGTGTTCCAGAGTCCATGTTTGGGCCGCGTTTGATTGGGTTGAGCTTAGTCTGCGTCTTCCCACCCGTAATGAGCTGTTTATTATTAGGACACTTCTTTCCCCGTTGCGTACTGTTGCCGGCCTCAGGACCAACAGCCTTCGCTGGCTTGGGCGCCTTGTCCAATCCTTCCTTGCAGCAAATATGCTTGCATTGCTGCTTGTTCTTGCACTTGTGATTGCACGCCCATTTGCCGTTGTCTAATTTCTTGGGCGCCGGGTTACCGCGTGCTTCCGTCCGTCCATCCACCACTTGTTCCGTACGACCTGTTCCTGTGGTGTTTTTCATGGTTGTCTTTAGGGAGGGACGGAATCCAATGGTAGAGTTCATGGAGTCAGGCACCGGCAGCTTATCAATGTCAACGAATTCATCGGTGTTACATGCTTCCTCTAGATCCGAATCATCGATACCGCCGTCTCCAAACTCGTCATTGTTGGAGCTGCGAGATGGTTGTGATTGTTGAACTGCGCTTTCCATACGTCTCTTCGAGATGTTCATCTTCAAATGTGCCTGAAGATGAGCGGGTATCTCTGGCTGAAGACTTGCATATTTCACTGTGCCAGCTACTTCTTGTTCAATAGCCAGACCATTGAATTTCGTAGGTTCGAACTTACCAACATCATCACACATCACATAACAGGTAACAACCTGGTTCATGCTGGTCAACTCAGCACAGAATAGGACATCCTGGCCCTTTCCAAGCTTTGCTGCACTGTTACGAGTCAGCGAAGGTCAACGAAACGCAATGTCTTCTGAATACCTAGTGCGCCGGAAATGCACCATTTTTCCATCTGACGTCTCCGCCATGAGACAAACGAATAGCGGGACCCGTGAAGGCCCACGTCCCAGTGTCAATGGTGGCTTCTCATTGATGAAACCGATTTCGGCCTTGAAATTGACGGTCACAGTCTGCGCCGATCTCCTTTCCTATTTCGTATTTAGCAAGACGGCACTAAGCTCATCGACGAGACGCCGACTAACCACACCCTTCATTTGCCTCAAAGACACGCGGAGCTTCGGGAACTCTTTGACCTTTGCAAGCAAAGAATTTCCATACGGCGGATGCTTTCCCATAATGGTTTCGAGACGTTGAGCATCAACGAGTTCAAGATCTTCAATGCTCCTGACTCCGGCATTCACAAGCTTTCGAACGCCGACCGGGCCAACGGATTCGACCTGTTTCATTGTCAAGGGCGAGTCGTCCCAGACTCTCGAATACATGCTCCTCGAGAGGATCAACGCATTCCGAACCATCACCGAATCCTCTTTGTGTATGGCACAGTCGACAACGCATCGGATCAAACGACGAGTATGCTGAAACACAAGGTTGAGCTCCTGATTGTACTGAGTGCGCTGGCGGGCCAAATCTTCGTCATTTGGCAAGTCCGCGCCCCCAAGAACAGCTTGGATGATGAGCGAGATCTTTTGCGGGGTTTGATCCAGGTTGACAGGAATTGGGAACTTAATCGCAGGCGATGAGTTTAGCGTCTTGTAGAATCGCTTCTCATTTTGCCGGAATCTTAGTTCACGGAACTCGCTAGCTGCACAGATTGCAGAAAGCTACCTTCAGTGTCAATACGTGAATAAAGAACTCTAGAATGAACAAACATACGATCTCAGACAACTTAGCTCGTGGTTCAAGTGCGATGAAGTGTTGCATGGTATCTAGACGCGCCGCGTAACGGGCCATGATCTCCCCGTATTCTGTGAGCCGGATTTTTTCCCTTCCCTCTGCAAGATCGGAGCATGCTAAGAGCTCCAGGCCACTGGCGCATATATGTTCTAGACGTTCATCAAGGGTACTTCCGGGAATATCTCCCTCAATCTCGTAGTGGGTTGGATTTTCCTGCAAGCGCACATAGAGGAAAGTGCTCTTGAGCCATTTCTTTGCCGAGTTCAAGTCACATATCGTACCGAGACCTATCTCAGCATTCTGCACACCAGTTAGTGTGCATCATACCAGATGGCTGAAAGTAAATATTCACCAAATGCTCAACCAAATTAAGATGTAGGCTGCAGATTGTCAGCATGCAGAACGGAAAATGAAGAGGGGTGCCGTATTATGGAACGTACCGGCTCTCTAATATCTCCTTTCCCGAGACCATCAACTCGTAGCGCCTGACCTTTTCGTTCTTCGTGATGATGACTGCAACAGCATTGTCGTCGAATTGTGGCCGACCAGCTCGACCGAGCATCTGCATGATCTCGAGATCTGAGCACTCCCGAGTATTTGGGTGCACGTATGTGATGGTGTTCTTGATAATAACTAAGTGGCAAGGAAGGTTGACTCCGACGGCCAAGGTCGATGTGCAGCAGATTACACTGAGCTCCCCAGCAAGGTAGGCCTTTTCGACGGCCTGCTTGTCATGCAATGAGAGGCCTGCATGATGATATGCCACTCCGTTAATCGCGCAATCTGAGTGATAACGTTAGTACCGCATGCGAAGTATATTGACTTGAAGAATTAAATCATACCACGCAACGTTACTTCATCAAATATCGGCAGTCTCCTTGGCTGTTCCCAAAATCGTTGTCTGGGACTACTTTCGTGCCACCATTTTGCAAGAGAACGTGCGGTTTCTTCACAGGATTTCCGTGTGAAGCAGAACACCATGATCGGTTTCTTTTGAGAGTACTTGGTGATAATTCCCGGCAGCCTAAAGAGATCAATCAGGTCAGGTCTGTTCGTAACAGAGTTTGGAGAAAACTTACTTATCGCTAAGGATTTTGTCAAAAGCGAAGTCGCTTATAGTATTTCCGCCGAAGCCGATGACATGCTTCTGCAGCTTAACTGGCCTGAAATCTTCACCAAACCTTTCCTTTCGCGCAGGTATGTCCTGGTTCGTGGGGCACTTCCCCAGCCAGATTGCAATGTCTTCGAAATTTGGCACTGTAGCAGACAGAGCGACGAAGCGAACGTCCGTACCGACGGACTTCATGCGTGAAACGACGGCTTCGAGGGTGGCGCCGCGATCTTCCTTCAGGATATGGACTTCATCGATAAGGAAAAGCTTGACCATCTGCACCAGACGTTCATGATCCTTCCAGCGGCGCGTCATGCTATCCCACTTTTCCGGTGTGGTGATTATGAGGTCTGCTGTCTGGACGTCATGCAGCTGTTCGTTCGTCGTGTCACCTGTGAGTTCTTTGACCTTCAGACCCAAAGGCTGGAACTTCTTCTCCCAATCTCTCTGCCGCTCGCAGCAAAGTGCCTTCGTGGGTGCTTGGTATACGGCTTTGAAAGAGCTGCTGGTGTGGCTATTGACCAGACGTAAGATGGCCAGCTCGAAGATCACCGTCTTGCCACTTCCAGTTGGTGCGCTCACGACGAAGTTGTCGTTCGTACAGTAAACACTATTAAAGCATCTGGATTGCACCGCGTTGAAGGCCGGGAATGGGAAGACGGTACGGAACCGGTCAGGTAGCTGGTGAGTGGAGACAAGCTCAATACCCTGGACCAAGGGCATGCCACCTTGCTCAGGCTGCCGTAGAGACTGCTCCCGGATGAAATCCGGCTTGAAAGCTTTCGAAGGCCCAGCTTCAACCATATTATCTTTGTCATATGGAGCATGTTGCAACTCTTGCGGCTTCACAAAGCTGGATCCTCGATCAAAGACTCCCCGCTGACTGGCCCTAACGCTTGGACTGGAAGGCAGCGCCCGTGGGGAAGAGCTGCTCTGGAACATGAATGGGGTGCGTTGCGAGCGAGGTTGTTGAGTGTCTTGCGCCTGGTGTGCATAGTGCAATCCAGGTTGACCTGCGCGTCATCAGCCCGGACCCTACTTTTTGCTACCGTCCACCTTGCAGTCTCTTACCGATTTCTGTGCCATTATAGTTTCCACGATGAGATTCGGCGGTTCTCGCGTATTGCTGGCCGCTGGCTGCCGGCAGGAGCGAGAGCCGAGCGCGACCCTCCTGCGCCTGCCTGGTTCGGTCGTCATCATGCTGTTTCAACAGCCTCTGGTCTACTCACAATTAGCGAAGATCTCACAAGTTCACATTTGACCTGCGTACCGAACTCATCAAATGTGACATCATCGTCAAAACTGTCATAGTCGTATGCATGACGTCGCCCAGTGTTGCTATCGCGTTCGCGGTGTGACAGCTCATGTTGGTACAGGCGATACTGGTGGTGGTTCAAGGCGGACTGGAAGCGTTCATAGCCTCCATGCGTATTTGAGTTCCGTGAGTTCTGCGTGAGGTGTTCGTTGTCATGCGGACGAGCGTGGCTCTCAAAATTGTCCAGCATTTCGAAGATGGATCCGTCCATCTTCAGTGCGGACGTCAAAAGCAGGTAGCTGAGAATAGTAATGCAAGGAGAATCATATGCCCACGCGGGCGGAGTGAGGCGGAAAAGGGTTCACTTTGTGGGGTGTAAGGTATGAGGCGTGAGGTGGGGGAGAAATGGCAGTGACAAGAAGCGGAAGTCGCGAAGGAAGATGCCTAATCCACCAGGCAGAACACCATTCAGAAACGCCACGAACAACTTTCTCAAACATACCGCTTCACAGAAACAAGGGCTCGAAAAAAGAAAGTTTGGGGAATAGAGAAAAATAATGATTCGATGCTCATCAACCACGGAGAGCCTGCCCTCTTACCGGCGCTTGCGCGCATGCTTCATATACCATTTACCCTCTCTTTTCTCATCAGTCTGAAGTAAAAGTAATGAACGCATTGCCGAAGTACACTTTCCACGCGTTCAAAAGCGCGGTGACCAAGTTTTTCAGGTAGGGAACGCCAGCCAGTGGCACGCCTCCTCCGAAGTCTTTCTACGCCATACGTCTGAATCTCCTTTTCTCGAAACAAACTCATCGCTCCTGGTATCTCGTTACTTCATCCTCCAGTTTTGCATGCTTATTCGTTGCGCTTATCAAATCCTTTGAATCCTTGCCTCTCCATGGTGGGAGTGGTGGGCCTGCTGCTCGACAGACCCTGGTCTACGCGCGGCGTCTTGAGCAGGTTGCCGCCGCCTGTTCCTGGCGTCATATCGAAGAAGCCGTTCTCTCTATCTACAATCGTCTTCTCGAAGCTCGCGATCTTGATTGGTGGTGGACGAGCCCGGTCATTGCTCGTGTACAGATATGTCGAGAAGAGCACAATGGCGGTGCCGATAACATACTAGAAAAGTCAGTCGAGCAGCAATGTTGGGGAGGGAAGGACCCGCTTACCTGTCTTGAGATGGTAAATTCGAAAAACCATACACTCGCGAGACAAGACAACAGAATGCTGATGCTAGTGGCGAAGTTCTTTGCGATGTTGTCGGCATACGACACAACCATGGCGACTACGACGCCTCCGAGGGCCTGCAACCCAATAGCTGCCCAGACGACCCAATTGTAGCCGACGAAGAAGCCGTACTTGGCTATTTCTTCTCCGTCAATGAACATGACACCCAGGAAAAGCGCTGGAAAGAGAGAATAGAATGATAGCTGGACGTTGCGGACCCATAGACTAGCCGGCGTGTGCGACTCTTTGAGGATCTTCTCAAAGTAAACGCCCGCCAAGCCCGAGAGCACGCAAGCAACCACCACAGCAATCAGTCCAATGGAAGAATTGAGCTGCGGGTGCTGAAGCGCCACATCCTCCTCAATGCCCTCGTAGGTTGCAGATCTCTTGACCATGTGATGCGTCGTGCGTTTCATGAGCTGTTTAGCAGTCTCGCTGCCGAGATCCCGCAGCTCTTCGATGCTGCGCGGCCAGAAGAGACGGCTGCTCTCCAGCCTCAAGCTGTCCATGCTCGTAGGATCGTTCCCAGAGGGCATCTGCACGATGGCGACGCCCGCCATGAGCAGGACGAGGCTGACCCACTTACGCAACGTTAAGGTCCGCCCCAGCAGTGTTACGCTGAATATGGCAGTCGTAAGGATCTTCATTTGGTATGTGACTTGAAAAGTGGCGGCATCTAAATTGCTGACCGCCACATATTGCAGGGTGTTTTGAAGCGTGTAAAGCATTGCGGGTATAGCCATCTTCCAGCTGTCGCCAGCAAACACGGCGGATGAAAGCGCTTGGAATAGTGTTGTCGCCGGCGTGGACGATGGAAGGGCCGAGGATATGTCGTATAGTGCCATGGTGAGAGATATCGAAAGCTTCAGCACTTCATTCATGAAGACTGCGGTGCTCGTGAAATATCGATGCGGAGTCGTCAACGGCATGATGCGCGAGTAGTGCATTACCTGCCAGCGAACGTCAGCATGCTGTTCCCTTACTGTGATTTGATGTCCAATGGGGACAGGTTCCCGGAGCTCCTCGTCGGGTCATCAACAGCTACGAAGTGCTAAATCGTAACCATGAAAGTTCCCAGACCAAACTAGTGCCGCCAATGGGTATTCCGCATGAACAAGGGCCGATTCGAGCTTGGGAGCGGTGCGTACCAATATGAGCGCTGAATTCTGGAATGTCAACTGGGGCGGAAATCAGCGCATGCTCAAGAGTAAAGTTGCGACAAGACCAACCGTGATGAGGGAAAGGGTGCGGAGTGGAATGCCAGCCCAAGAGGCTGACCGACGATCTGAGATTACGCCCATGGTTGTGCTTCCCTTCCGGGATGACAGCAGCGTGTACGAACAAAATGTCGGCGGTAGTTGCGCCGTCGAGGCGTGGAGGCTGGAGCTGGTGGATAGGGGAGCGGGCGGCGCAGCAGGGTCAGCTCTGGAGCGGACGGCGTAGCAGGGTCAGCCGAGGGGCACGGCGCAAACGAGAGGCGCGAGGGTACGGCGTTGGTGGTGACAAGCAGACTAAGAGTGGCGGGAGTACGCAACGGACGCGCGGAGCACAGGGAGCTTGGACTGGCGCAGGCGTGGTGTTGCGATTGATGTGGAGCGCGCGCGGTAATCAAGGATGCGGCAGCTGTACGCGCATCCCAGTTGTCGATCTACGCCCTCAGTGTCGCTGCCAGGTTTCGCCTTGATTCGGCATGTCAGCGCCTGTGGCGCCTACTCTTCGGGGCCAATACCTACCTACACCTCGGCGCCCCGCAAATCTGCGCGCGCCCGACCAGCGGGCTTTGGCCTTTTCCCCGGATTTGCGCGCGCGCGGACAGGTGCCGGCCGCTTCACGATCATGTGTGCGTGCGCGGCTTGCAGGTGCCGAGCCGTGCCTGAACATCATTTGCTGGTTCTGGCCTGGAGCCGGCACTGCCCAACTCACGCGCACACCGCCGCAATGCACTTGTTCTGCGTTGTGGCTGCGCTCGCTGGAAACAAGGAAGCTGTCAAGCTTGTGTCAAAAAATCGGGCTCGTGTCACGTCGCCCTAACTTTGTTTCGCTGCTTCGTTGCGTAATCTACTGCGCTACTGCTTGATTCGTCGCCCGCCATCTTCGGTCGCTTCGACCTCGACCTTCTTGCCCTGCTTTGCCGCGCGCTGTACTTCCTCCTCCCACGTCGGATAGTCCGTGTACGCTACTTCCCTGTCGGGGAAAGGACCGTAGAATCGAGAACGGTCGTACTTCCTGAGCGGATATCCCTTCTCTAACCGCTCCTTGATGTCCGGGTTGCTGGTAAACAGGCGTCCATACAGCAGCGCATCGTACTTGCCGGATTCGAGGACACCCCACGAGTTTGCATCGTTCCAACCGCCCGCAGAGAAGAAGGGAGTTGGCTTCGGCCCGGCGTTGAAAATCTCTCTGAACATTGACAAATCAACGTTCAAAAGACCCCACGATGCAAGGAAGTTATCCTTCTCCTCGGGCGAAAACACCTGCTCGTACCTCTATGTGTCTGTTAGATTGCAAATACTGTTTACTTGATGGAACCAGGGAACATACCGGCTCGAGAAAACTGACATACGAAAGCGTCGGGTGATTTTTCTTGAGTTCTCGGCACAGGTGGCCCCACGTTTCGACACGTTGCTCTCCACGAGCCTGGTTGTACAAACCGAACGGTGACAATCGGATCGCCAGATTCTCCTCCCCGATTGCAGAGGCGACCTCGGCCATCAGGTCCAGAACAAACTTGCATCTCTTCTCGGGAGAGCCTCCGTACTCGTCAGTCCTCTTGTTCGCGTTGGAAGACAAGAATTGCTCGGGAAGGTAGCCGTTGGCGCCGTGGATCTCGACACCATCGAAGCCGACCTCCATGGCCGTCTTCGCTGCCTTGACATAGTCCCCGATGGTCCGCTTGATGTGCTCAACGCTCAGCTCTATCGGCGGATACTCCCTGAACTTGACAGGCTTGTCCGCGCCGACGGGAGGGTAGGGATAGCACTCTTCCGGATCGTCCCAGAGCACAGCTGACGGGGCAACCGCGGGAGTGCCCGTGAAGGGCTCGATCGTGGTGCGTCCAGCATGCCAGATTTGGGCATAGATATAGCCTCCGGCGGCGTGCACGGCATCAGTCACCTTCTTCCAGCCAGCAGCCTGTTCGGGAATGAATATCCCTGGCACGCCGGGCATTCCGTTGCTCTGAAGAAGCGCATCAGTATAGCCCCAATCCGGGGATTTGTCCTGGCTCGTACCTCTAGGCTAGGCGGAAGCGCCTCGCTGATAAGAAGGCCTCCATCTGTGGTGCGCTGGCGGTAGTGCTCCGCAACCAGCTCGTCCGGGTACCATATGCGGTTTGGCTTCTCGGGTGTACTTTCAGCACTCAGAGGGACGCCTCTGTTGCGGGTCAAAGGAGCAAGGACGACGCGGTGTTTGAGGGTAATTTTGCCGTTGGCAATCTCGAGAGGCGTGAAGAGCTTCGAGGCGGCGCCCTTGGGAGTTTCTATTATGGAACCCATGGTCAGAGACGATGTGCAGTAGAAGCAGGAGAGCGAACGCTACGGAGCGGGAGGCTCGCAGGCGGCTCCAGTCTTAGTACTTCACTTGCCCCTCCCGCCGGGAACGCATGAACAAGGCAACCTTGAGCGCGGCAAGAACATTGGACCGGATTTGGTAGCGTAACGCGTTAGTGGGTTGATGATCCAAGCATGGTGGGCAAGGTGGTGCCCGGGGCCAGAATTTCAACCCTTATCGGGCCTAAAAAGTGTAGTGCCCAGACGCACACTGCGCCCACGCATTGCCCCATACGCCCTCTACAGGGATGGAGAAGGGTTGAATCTCAGAAGGTGAGCCGAGATAACAGCAGAGGAAAAGCATAGCCATTGACTGTAGCCATCACACTTGACATGGCAGTTACGGCCCCCACACCGGAGGATCCACACGCGGCCAGCAAGAGGGTCTGAACTGTCACGGTTTTCCGTATTAGCCGCCTTGCACCTTCACAAGACAGGTAAAGTGGCACTCGGCCCGGCATGGGCCTTGTTCGGGAAACCAAGAGCCTAGCATAGATTAGCATCCTGGCATGCATAATGGACGCTGCGCATGAGCGGGGAATTTCTCCGGGTAAGCAACGGGAGGCTGATGCCAGGGACGCGCCACCGAGGTTCGGTTTCACAAGCCGATAAGACTCGATAACGCTTACTGCATACGCCCTACGCTTGACAGGGTGTGCACACTTTTCTTGGGACCGATTTTGTGATCTGCCCCTGCATCCTCTATCTTTCCTTGACACTTTGGGGTCTGTTTTGCTGGTTGCAAAAATGGTCAGTACTCCTGTTTGGTGACATCACCAATCGCAACTGACACCTCAGGCAACAAGGCACGCGGCGCAACATCAACCAAACTCGTTTATCTGCACCAGGATACATTGCGAGAGTATGCGACAAAGGTTGTATCTGTCGAGCCCGTCACGAGTCTTCCAGATGCCGACAAGGCTCTGCTGAAGAACGCAACCGATGACGACCACGTGGTCATTACCGAGGAGACCATCTTCTACGTGCAGGGCGGAGGCCAGCCCACCGACACCGGCTCGATGACTGCGGAAGACTCGAGCGACGATTCTTTTGCAGTTGTGGCCGTGAGGAAGGCCTCCGAAGGCCGCGTGCTTCATTTTGGGCGCTTCTCCGGCAAGGCTTTCACGCCAGGCCAGACTGTGAAGCAGTCCATCGATGCCGAGAAGCGCGACCTCCATTCACGGATCCATGATGCTGGGCACGTAGTTGGACTGGTACGACACTTCTCCAAAATTTCTGAATTCGTCACTTATCGTTTGGTCATAGGCTGTGCGCCAAGTCGAGGCAGAAACGCCCGAACTGAAGCTGGAGGAGTCAAAGGCGCAGCATTACCCCGGGGCTGCCCATGTTGAGTTCATTGGGCCCATCGACGGCAAATATAAGGAGGCCATTCAAAAGAAGGTTGACGAAATGCTAGAGAAAGACTTGCCCGTAAAGACGTTCTGGTGGACGGAGAAAGAGTGTAGAGAGAAGTGTGTTTACGTCGCGCCTGAGATGACTGCGCCGGACGGAGAGTTGCTACGGGCGGTTGACATCGTCGGCGCCGGAGCATACCCTTGCGGTGGTACGCACGTTGCATCGACCAAGCTATGCGGAAGCATCACAGTGCGCAAAATCAGCAGGAAAAATGGCGTAAGTAGAATATCGTACGAGACGAAGTAGATTCGTACAACAGAACTCATGATAGACTACAATGCTTAGACTTGCTACTCGACATACCATTGCCGATATTCCGAGGAATGTAACACAAACTCTCTACTTTTGCGTTGGCACCAATAAATCCCACGAAGCCACCGTGTCCCATTGCGTGGTGTGAGGGCTTCCATATTTCTATGTGGATGTGCATAGATAACCTCGTGAGTGGTTTGCCGTATCACCTCTGTGGACTGTGGTGTCGTCTCAGCATTGAGGAGATGCTTCCGCCTGCCTAAATAGAGAGCGATAAGGGCACGTCAGCACAGGCCAAAGCACGCAACTAAGGTTTTTAAGGTTATCGGCTTCACCTGGAAAGCCGCCAACTAATATTAGCATCCGCTAATTTAACTCATAGATTCCCCACGCGATTGGACTCACCTAGCACAGAACAATCCGTCAGCACTGAATCAACATAGGCGACATGGCTCCTCACAAGAAACCCAACTTCCTGGTCGTCATTGCCGACGATCTCGGCTTTAGTGACACGGGACCTTATGGAGGCGAGATCCCAACTCCGACCCTCGATCGGCTTGCTAAGGAAGGCATCACAATGACTGGCTTTCACACTGCATCAGCGTGTTCGCCCACCCGCTCCATGCTCATGTCCGGCACAGACAATCACATAGCTGGACTTGGCCAAATGGCCGAATTCATGCGCACAAGGCCGGAATATCAGGGTCAGCCCGGATACGAAGGATACCTCAATTTTCGGGTAGCTGCTCTCCCTGAGATCCTCCAGGATAACGGTTATCACACTATTCTTTCCGGAAAGTGGTGAGTCCCGCAGACAAATGTTTGTTGAAATTAGGATCACTGACTCGAGATAGGCACCTTGGCTTGAAGAAAGAGCTGTCACCCCACGCCCGTGGTTTCGACAAGAGCTTCGTCTATTTAGCTGGCGCTGGCAATCACTACAACAACGAGCCTCAGCTGGGTGACCACCCTTTCCGCCCGGCCGCAGCGTGCGGAGACGGCTTGTGGATGAGAGACGACAAGTTCCTGGACAGGAAGAAGGACATACCCCGTGACTTCTACTCCACGCGCACCTTCTCCGACCAAATGGTCAGTTTCCTCCAAGAGCGCACCGACGCAGAGAAGGAAAAGCCATTCTTTGCGTACCTCGCCTACACAGCTCCCCACTGGCCTCTCCAAGCCCCGCAAGAGACAATCAAGAAATACCACGGCAAATACGACGCCGGCCCCGACGCACTCCGCACCCAGCGCCTCGAACAGCTCAAAGCCCGCGGCCTCGTCCCGTCCGACGTCGAGCCCGCCCCCATGATCGGCCAAATGCTCAAAGAATGGAGCGAGATGAGCGCCTCCGAGAAAGCCGACTCGGCGCGCCGCATGGAGACGTACGCAGCCATGGTCGACCTGCTCGACGCGCACCTCGCCACCGTCATCCAGCACCTCGAGTCGACGGGCGAGCTCGACAACACGTTCGTGCTGTTCATGTCCGACAACGGCGCCGAGGGCAAGCTGCTCGAGGCGCTGCCCGTCATGGCCGGCGTGCCGCTCGTCGAGGTCGTCCGCAAGTTCTACGACAACTCGCTTGCTAACATCGGTAATGCGGACTCGTTTGTCTGGTACGGCCCGCGCTGGGCTTCGGCCGCTACGGCGCCGTCGCGTGGCTTCAAGGCTTGGACGACCGAGGGCGGTATTCGTTGTCCTTGCGTTGTGCGGTACCCGCCGCTGACGGCTGCGGCTGGTGGTGGGGGTGGGGGTGCCATCACGCACGAGTTTACTACCGTTATGGACATCTTGCCGACTGTTCTCGATCTCGCGGGTATCCCGCATCCCGGTACTAGCTTCCGCGGACGTGAAGTCGTCACGCCGCGTGGCAAGTCGTGGGTGCCGTACCTCAAGGGTGAGGCCAAGGCGGTGCACCCGGAGGGCCAGGACGTCACCGGCTGGGAGCTGTTCGGGCAGCGCGCGATCAGGAAGGGGAAGTGGAAGGCAGTCTTCATTCCGGCGCCGCTGGGCAAGGAGGAGTGGGAGCTGTACAACATCGATGAAGATCCGGGCGAGAATCACGATCTGGCGGAGCAAATGCCGGAAGTCTTGGTGCAGTTGTTGGAGGAATGGGAAAAGTACTACACCGAGACTGGCATGTTCGATCCCAAGACTTTACCACAGCCCTACATTTAGAGTATTCTCTTATGGGGAAGGACGATGGTCTGCCATAGAAACTTTGATTCTTTTTTTTATTTACACTGCATCACTACTCCTTTCTTTTCGCCTGCAGAGTTTCAATCTGGTCATTTGACTCCTTTTGCTCCTCAGCAAACTTCGTTCTCGAAGTCCTGTGAAACATCCTGGTGGTTGAAAGGTCAGCCAGACTAAACGGTAGCTGCAACATCCGAAAAGGGGGCCATGTGTTTCTCATGGACTTCGTTGATCGCCTCTTCCTCATCTACACTTAACCTTTTTCCACGTCGCATCAACCCGGGGTCTCGCAACCGGGGACTCTTACCCGCTAGTATCTCCTTCTCTCCCCGGCCGAACCAACCCGCGTTCTCCCGTATCTCCGGCGCCTCCACCTGCTGCTGATGATGTTGATGCTTCTGCCTCTTTTCCCGCCACCGGCTCAATCTCCCCGTTACTCTGCGCCCTCTTCTCAGCCCCTCCATCCCGCTCCACCACAGCCGCCCCTCCTCCTCCTCCTCCTCCTCCTCCTCCCTCCCCTTCCTTCTTATACCTATCATGCGCCGTCGCCAGCGGCACATCAGTCAAAAACGCGCTACTAACCAAACAAGCGCCAATCAGCGGCGCCCCAAAATAAAAAACAATATGCAACCCCCTCATATACACCTCCACCACCTCGGCCCTCTGCTCCTTCGGCAACGTATCCAACAAAATCGACAACTGCGACGCCGCCGCGCGCGGCAAGCCCGCCGGCAAATGATCAACAAGCACGTTATTAATGACCGCCGCCGCACCCCCAAGCCCCACCGCGCCCCCCACCGTCCTCAAAAAATTCCGCAGCCCCGTCACCACCGCGCGATCCTCCTTGCGCGTGTTGCTCAGCAACGCAATCATGACCGGCTGCATCGACAACCCCAGCCCCACCCCCTCGACGACCAGACACCCCACAATCGTCCCCAGCGACGTCGTGGGCCCGAACGCGATCCGCCCGCCCGCGCCGGCCGTCCACAGCACGTAGCCGGTGCGGATGACGGGGTTGCAGCGGCCGAGGCGCGCGATGGCGAGGCCGCCGGCCGCCGACGCGAGCGAGAAGCCGAGGATGAGCGGCAGGATGAGGACGCCCGAGATGAGCGGGGACTTGTCGAGGATGACTTGGTAGTACAGCGGCAGGTAGTACAGGTCCGTGTAGTAGACGACGCCCGAGATGAAGTTGTGCGCGAAGAGGATCTTGGCCGAGGGGAGCTCGAAGAGGCGGAAGGGCATGGTCGGGTGCCGCGCGAAGCGGTATTGGACGATGATGAAGGCGAGGATGAGGATGGTGCCGATGGTGAGGAAGCTGATGACGAGGGCGGACGACCATTCGTACGTGGTGCCGCCGCCGGAGATGGGGATCTGTGGGGTGGGGTTAGCTGGGATTTTGTCTTGGGATGCGGGAAGGCAGCTGCTGCGTACTAGGATGAAGATGACGCCGGCTAGGCTCAGGAACATTCCTGGGTAGTCTATCATCTTGGCCTTGTCGATCATTCTGCCCTGAGATTTCTGACTCTGAGGCGTCGCGAGGAATACGGCAATGCCAGCAATGACCGTTACAGGTACAACGAACCTAGAGATCATGTCAGCTCATGTCATCACCACCAAAGCATGAAGTCTCGGCAACAGACCAAAAAGTCCATCTCCAACCCGCTCTTGACTGCGAGAAAGCACCCCCGATCAACGGGCCGATGCCGTTGCCCAGCGCAATATTCACTTCCATGAGTCCTTGGTATTTGCCCCGTTGTTGCAATGTTGTCAGGTCCGAGAAGATGATCATGACGAGGCTATTGATGCCGCCAGCCCCTATGCCTGCGATGCCACGAAACGTGTACAGAGCAACGGCTGATTTGGCAAACCCGCACAAGAGGTCGCCGATGGCGAGAAGAACCATGCAGATGCTATAACAATAGAGTTAGTGGAACGGAATGTGGGATGTTACATGGATGCTGCGACGAGGAATGCAGATTCAGGGCACCTACAGGAGACATGTTCTCCGACCAAAGATGTCGCTCAGCCTTCCGTTTATGAGCTGGAACGAAGTGTTCGCGATGAGGAAAGATGTGCCTGGTGACGGTCAGTATTCTGGTGGCGCGCCAGCCGGGCGTCTGCTAAACTAACCAATCCAAGATATAGTTTCAAAGGCGTTGAGATCTGTCGCAATAGCGGGGAGCGCGGTTGATACGCTGGTCTGGTCCAAGAACGACACGAACAAGGTGAAGGCTAGGGCGCTCAGGATAACAACCAACCGACCGAAGTTGAACTGGCCTTCGAAATTCTGGTTATCCACCAGTTCAGGCTCGGCCGGTTGGGGGCCGGTTTGTGCAGCAACTGTGGCGGAGGGACCCGCCTGCTGCTTCTCCTCGTCCATGGCAACAGCTGTGGTTCAGCTAAGGAGAATAACGGCCCCTTGGCATGTTCTTGTAGAGGGAATCGGTCGGGCGGAGTTCATGAGGAGGTGAGGTGCGAACACGCTTTCCCCACTGCTCTCGGATCGTAGACAGGCATTCTCGTTCGTGCATAACGCAGAAGTCCGCAGCCGCCATTCCCAGGGTAAAGTGGATCAAGAGAAGCGAGGCGCCCAACAAAGCGAGCTACCCTTGATACGTCAGAAGACGTTCGGTATTGGAGATTACGCAACCATCAGATGGCCAAGAGAATGGTGAAGGAATGGGTAGGATGGTGGGTATAGGCCTAGGCCTGACGGGAAATTAGCACTACTAAGTATCACAGCTCACCCGATATAGAGTGGCGGGCGGATTTGGTGCGCATCGTGCCGTACCTGGCTTGCCGCTGTGGATTATTCCCGTTGTCTCATTCCCGGCCGACGAGTCAGATGGACCTTGCAACAAAGTGTGGTACCCCACCCTTGCAGGTCCCCCGGTCGCTTGCTGCTGACGCTTGCGGCTCATACTTCCGATAATGGTCCTGTGAGCGGAGGAGTCCGCCCCCCGTCCAGCTGGATGGCGTTGTGTGGAGGGGATTGAGGAGGTGTTTAGATAGCTGAAAAGCATGTGGGCGCGTGCGCATAAATCCGAGGAGCTGGGCTGACACGCCGGGACGAGAAATGATCCCGTGTACTTAGCGTCGTGGCGTCCAGTAGACAACATTGTACTTTCCAAAACAGGATAAAGCGGCAAATCTCATCGTGACATCATGAGGGTCTGGAGGCTAACGATGGCAAAATCAGGGGGAAGAAAGGAGTGTACAGGTATACGTCGCATACTTAAAGGGATATTCTAGCCAAGGAAACAAAACATAGGAATACGCTCAAGGCTTTACGTCTTCACACTTGATCTCTTTCCAGTCGTATGCCTTTTGCCATGCGTGGCCGGCCCGGAGAACTTTTCCATCCTGCCACAAGCCGCTCACGATCTGCATAGCAGCAGGAAGCATGACGTTTGGATCCTCTTGGGCTGGTAGCCAGCCGATCGGAATACTCATGGCCGGTTGACCAGTGGCATCAAACATGGTCGTGTTGCTAGTCAGCCCAATAGTTGGAGATATGGTTTCGATCGGAGTTGTCCATTGGCCATGTTTCGGGGCGACAAAGCTTGTTGTTGGCAGAATGAGGACATCGTACTTTTTCAGTGCTTCCTCATACTCGTCGCGCAGCCTGCGGCCCAAATTCTGCGCCTTCGCGTACAGCGTGGGAAACTTTTCCATCAGATAAATTCCATTCAAGAAGATGTTCTTGGTGGTCGGGAAGAGCTTGTCGAATTTCTCCTGGGTCCAAGGGAGTCGGGCTTCCTCAAGCTTCGTCAAGCCCAGGCCGCGACGGCCAGCAGCCTTTCCCATCATTGATAGGCAGCCTGAAACACGCTGCTCAACTGTCCAGATGGCAGTGCCGAGGAGGTGATCCGGTATCGATACCTCTTCGACCGTTGCACCGAGTGCAGAGAACTTGTTGGCTGCATCCAAGACTGCCTTTCGCATCCTCGGTTCGACAATGGCCTGCTCGAAGGCTTCCTTCAATATACCAACACGGAATCCAGACAAGTTCTGGGCGTCATTACGGTCCTGTGAGGCGAGGTCTGCAGCAAAGGTGGTGCTGCCGTGTCTCGGCGCGCCCAGGCCTCGGTCATCGATGCCATCGTACCCCGAAATGGCATCCAAGCACAGAGCAGCATCCATGACAGTACGTGCCAGGGGACCGGCGTGGTCATTGTTGGCGTCGTTGGAGGCAATTCCGGTGTAAGGCACTAATCCGTGGGTGGGCTTCAGGCCAACACATCCACAGAGGGCAGCGGGGACTCGAATGCTGCCGCCTTGGTCGGCGCCAATGGCGAGGTCGACGAGACCAGCAGCCACAAGGGCGGCCGCTCCAGAGGTGCTCCCACCGGCCGAGTAGCCCTTTGCAAATGGGTTCTCGACGGTGCCATGAGAGCTGCTGAAACTCGAGGTGCTCTGGCACCAATTCTCGCAATTGGCGGTGCCGACAACCTCAACGCCTGCTTCAAGCGCCCACGTCACGACTGTGGCATCGGAGTCGGGTGTCCACGGACCTATGGAATCGGTGCCGAGCAGCTGCGGCACGCCTGCAACGGCGATGCAGTCTTTCAAGCAGAGAGTCTTGCCGGTCAAGGGGCCGTTGGTGGACGGGTCGTTGATGGAGAAGGTATGTGCCCAAGCAGCACCGAGGACCTGCTCTTCAGCGGATGGACGATGCAAGTTTCTGCGGGGGAACCTCTGCAGGTCGACTTGAGGGACGTAGTCGGGGAGGGCGTCGACGATTTTGGCGGCGTCGTGAAGGCCAGCGAGCAGCTTGAAGTAGTCGGCCTCCTCTTCCGGCGTCACCGTCACGCCGAGCTTGCCAAACGAGCTGCGCACATCCTCAACGGTGACGGGATTCGCGTCCGAGATGGAAGTGAAGAGGACGCTCATGGCTGGGCGACTGCGAGGGAGCGTCACGTGACCGGGGCACAGCGCGCTCGCTTCCGGGCAAAGGCAATCTCGAACGTCAGACGAGAGACTTGTCGGCGCAGCCGATGGTGTTCTTGAAGAACGCTTGATCGCGCGAACCAGACGGTCCAGTTCCGGGGACGGGTCTGCATCTGGACCGCTTATCAACGCGCAGAGCAGCGCCACCCAGGGCTCCCACCCGCCGATCACGGGCCCGGTCAATCGGCCGCGCCAGAGCTATCACCGACTCGCGCAGCACCACCGCTCACAGCCTCAATGCTCGTCCAATGCCCGCCATCCATTGCTCTATCGTGCCTCTCAGGCCGTCATCTGGTCGGCCTTGCAGCTGGGGAACTTGCCTGATCTGGCGCGCACCCGGAGACACGCACACTCCGGTTCGGCGCGCGATATGAGTCTTCGAAGCAATTGGCCGCGGGATGTGGGATTCTGGGGAAACTGAGACCAGCTAGAAATATTGAGTCGCGCCGGAGTCCGCCCCCAGTGGCCAGTCATCCGTTACCAAGCCTCTAGACACCTCTTTCGCGCCGGCCAGCGTTCCGTGCTCGGAAGAAAGACGCCTGCTGCATTCTCCTGCTCCCTCTGCAACAACTTTTGCATCCTTCATTCCTCGCTCCCGCGGCCTAAATCGGACAGATGTCGACTCCCTACAGCTTTGACAAGGATCCCTCCAAAGTCGCCCCATTCAAGTGGGATGATCACTACGACTTTCCGCGCGATTTGATCGGCTATGGCGAGAAATCCTTCAACCCGCAGTGGCCCAACGGCGCCAAAATCGCCGTATCCTTCGTCATCAACTACGAAGAGGGCTCGGAGCACTCGGTGCTGAACGGTGACTTGCACTCCGAGACGCATCTGTGGGAAGCCCCCGGCGGCGCCCCAAAGATCCAGGAACGCGCCGTGAATATTGAGAGCGAATAGTGCGTGCTTCTTTTTGCCACTTGGACTACGGCTAATTGCCTCCTAGCAATTATGGCTCAAGAGCAGGCGTGTGGAGGTTGTTCCGCTTGTTCAACAAGCATGGCTTCAAATACACCTTGTATGCCGTGGGCCAGGCCCTGGAGATGAATCCAGCCGTGGCCCTGTCGAGCGTTCAAAACGGCCATGACGTGGCCTCACACTGTTACCGGTGCGTTCACACGATTATTGAATCGTTACGAATCATCACTGACACCGCTCCAGCTGGATCGATTACCATGACATGCCCGCCGAAGAGGAAAAAGCTTTGATCAAAAAGGGCATCGAGACCATCCAGCGCATCACCGGCGAAGCCCCCAAGGGCTGGTACTATGGTCGCCTGTCGCCGCGCTCGCACGCTCTCGTCTGGGACGTCTACAAGGAGATGGGCCTCCCGCTCCTGTGGCAGTCCGACAGCTATGCTGATGACATTCCTTACTGGGTTGACGTGCCCGCCGAGAAGGACGATCCCAACCCCCAGGGCTTGCTGATGGTGCCCTACTCGTACGACTGCAACGACTACAAGTTCAACGTCCCCACCGGCTTCAGTGCTCCCATGGACTTTTACGATCACGTCAAGGGCGCCTTTGATGTGCTGTACGAGGAAGGTTCTGAGGGCATGCCGAAGATGATGACCGTCGGTTTGCACTGCAGATGCATTGGTAAGCCTGCGCGCTTTGCCGCGCTGAAGAAGTTTGTCGAGTACATCAGCGAGAAAGAAGGCGTGTGGGTTGCAACACGAACCCAGATTGCTGAGCACTTCAGGGAGAAGTTTCCGTACAGGAAGGGTCACTTGGCGTGAACAGAGCTCACGTGAATAGAGTAAAGAATGATTAGACGGCTCACATTTCCTCTATTGTTTAACGCTTCCGTAATGATCGAGACCAGCATCGAAATTTGCGGCCATTCATACCGTAGCAAGACTACGGAGTAAGCGCAATTTGTTGCTTGAGAGCTCCCGTTGTTCTCATTGTTGCATACGCCTCAATTTTTGTCGCACTTTCATTGTTAAACCTCTGCCACGTCGTTGGGACCTGGTGCCCTGTTTCTTAGTCGTGTCAAACCCAGCCCACGCAGATAACTTGGTATTGCCCTCAGAACGCCTCTTTAATGCAGCCTCAATCTTAACGCCATACAAAACCATGCAAGTCAAGACCGTGCGGAATTCACGGCCACTCTACTCCGCAACTCGTTTGACCGTAGGCCGCGGGAGTGATCAATTGCAAAGTACCAAATCCAGTACTTCGGTCTCGAATCCTCACTTATTTCTTCTTGTCGGAGTAGTCCCTGAAGACGTTCAACATGTGCGTGTTGGACGTCTTCATACCCTTCCGCGGCGCCTTCTTCTTCTTCTTTTGTGGCTGATTGTTGAGAGGCTTAGATTCCCTCGGAGCGCTCACAGGCTTCAGGCCAGCTGCTTCCAGTCTCGAGCGCATATCGTCGGGGTTGGCCGGAAGCGCGATGCTCAGGAACATGCTGCGGAACTCCGGGTCGATGTTGTGTGACAGAGAGGGATCGTTCTGCCAAACCAGAAGAGGCTGGCCCGTCTTCTGGTTGCGGGTGACCAGGATCTCCCCCTTCTTGTCCAGCTCATTGATGGCGTCAATCGCTCCCGTCCACCCATCCTTCAGCTCCGAGACCTTGATGCCCACCGAGCTTGTCTGTCGCTGCAAAAGGCCCTTCAACTGCTCGGCAGAGCGCACGTTGTGCTTGGGGCGGTAGCGGTAGGAACCTAACCCCTTGAAGCCGGTCGGATCGAATTCAACCTTGTCGTGGCGTTGCAGGATGGTGGTCAACAGCTTCCAGTCACGGCCGCCTTTAGGTGCCGGTCTAGGCTTCGCACCAGGGCCACCGGGCTCCTGAATGGACAGGTACTTGAAAACGTCCTCGAAAGTCATAGCTTTGTCGTTTTCCTTGAGGTAGTCGAGCGCGAAGGTGACACGGGTCATGGTCTCCAAACCAGAGCTTGTATTCTCCGGTTGCGAGTAGACTGGCGCGCTGGGATCGGGGCGCGGGCGCTTTTTGCCAGTCTGCGACGAGTTCGACGGCGTGGGCGAGGGCGCGGAGGTCGCGCTCGACGGCTTGAGGAAGGACATGGTGAGGAGCGGCGCTGGGCTGTCGCTAGCTGAACGCGATCGTGAGGATATTCGAGTCGAGCAGCTGCCTTGCCAATCGCAAGCAGTGCTAGCGGCCTTTGACGAGCTACCGAGGCGGCGCTGGCGATCCTAGGACGACGTGGGAGGAAGAGCGACGGGACAGAGTGGTGAGGTTGGAAGGTTTGAGTGCAGCCTACCTTAATGACGGCCTCAGGCAGGCGGCCCGGCAGAACTCCGGCAAAACCCCGCGCGCGTGCCAAGGCCCGCTTTCGCGCGAGCAGCTCATTGACGTTCGCCGCGCCTCCGTCACGGTCAAAGAAACATCACCAACCTCTCCACGCGCCCCGTCCCCACTTTCTTTCCATTGTGGGCCGCGCTTTACAATCCACTCCTTCTCCCCCTTTATTCCTCACCTTTGGTCAAAAGCCGCCTTATTCTCCTATTATGCGCTGATCTGAGCTCACTCAAAGACACCCTCTTCAGCCATGGCGACGGCGGCCATCGACACGGCCTACATCGCCGCGGCCTACTCGCTGCCCGAGCCAAACCTACAGACACTGCTCGATGCGCCCACAGTAGAGCTTGTCCAGGAGCTTTTAGCCAAGATTGAGGCTAAAGCGCGTGAGTTTGACGAGGTGAAGGCTGAGAAGCTGCGATCCGATGTTGAGCTTGAAAACGCCGTAAGGACGGGGGATGCTCGCGCTAGAGCTCTCAAGGCGTCCGTAGATAAGAACCTGAAAGAGTTGGAGGATGTTCGAAAGAAGTTGAATGAGGAGGGTACGTGTTGACTCTGCCAGCCAACTATTGGCCATTGCTGACACAGCTGCACTACAGAGAACGCGCGCGCCTCCCTCGAGTCCGAACTTCAAACCCTGAAGTCTTCATCCACGACATCATCTTCGGAAACGGAAGTGCTCCGCTCGCGTGTCAGCACCTTGGAAGCTTCGAACCGCGAGACCGTTGTCCTGTTGGAAGCGAAGACCACAGCACACGACAAGCTTGCGGAAGAGCTGTCAACTCAACACCAGAAGATAGTGGCGCTCCGCCGGGAAATTTCTGAGCTGGAGGACAAGAACCAGGCAGCACAGAATGCCGCTACGACAACCAAGTTCCGCCAGCAAGCCTTGCAGCAAGAGATTGACTTGCTGAAGAAGAACAATGAGTGGTATGAGTCGGAACTACAGACCAAGAATGCTGAATACTCGAAGTACCGCAAGGAGAAGAGCGCGAAGATCTCTGAGCTCCAGCGCATGTACGATGACGCGAACGAAACGATCGAATCGATGCGCCGGACTGAGGCTACCCTCCGCAGCCGTGTCGACGAAATCAGCCAGAAAGCCGAGGACTCACTCGAGAAGATCCAACAGCTTCAGGAAGCGGCAGCCAGGGCCGAAGAATCGTTCCGCGTTGAGCTTGAAAGCTCGCGTCGCTTGGCCGATCTGCAAAAGCAGAGCGCGGATACCGCTCGGGCACGCCTGCAGGAGGTTCAAGGCTCTTTGGAGAAGATAAAGGAAGATGCAGCGGAGGAATTGGGTCAGATGCATGCTGAGGTTGAGACGGAGCGCTCTGAGAAAGAGATGGCATTGAGGAAGATTGAGGAGTTGGAAGTTCAGGTCGAGAAGCTTGAATCGGACCTCGCATCTCGCCAGCAAAACACAGTGGCAATAACCGGAACTCCTCGGCGTGCTGTCAATGGTCTTGGAGGCGCCGCCACACCTGGACGCTCAGGATCGCCTACTTTCGGCACGCCTGGCTACGCTTCCCCATCGCGCGTGAAGGGTGGCCTCACTTTTACTCAACTCTACGCAGAGCATGCTCAGACCAAGTCCGAACTCGACGCCGAACGTCGTCGTAATGCGAAGTTGAGCAGCACAATCGACGAAATGATCCAGGACCTGGAGGCCAAACAGCCTGAAATCGAAGAGCTACGGGCTGGACATCAGAAGCTTGAGAACAATGTCCTCGAGATCTCAGAGCTTCTTGAAGAAGCAAACAGGGATCGGGATGCAGCCAGAAAGGAGGCAAGGAAGTGGACTGGTCAAGTCGATGGGCTTCAGCGCGAGGGGGATGTTCTGCGTCAGCAGCTGCAGGACCTTAGCAACCAGGTGAAGGCCCTCTTGTTCGAAGTCACTGTCCGCGATCAAGGCCTTGAAGCTCTTAGTGCCGCCGATCAAGCGGAGTTCGAGAAGATCGTCCGCGGCGAGATCGAAGTGGACGACAGAGTCACCGATACCAGCCGCTTCATCACTCAGCGTCTTGTCATTTTCCGCAACATCGAGGAGCTCCAAGAGCAAAACAACAAGCTTCTGCGTGTCACTCGGGAGCTTGGAGAAAAGATGGAAGGCGAGGAAGCAAGAGCCCAGCAGAACCAGGCAGAGAGGGATCGTGAAGAATTGGAGGAACTGAGAAGGAAGGCGGACCGTTACGAGGACGAGCTCAAGTCCTTGAACACTGTTGCAGAGAGCTACCAGCGTGAGAGGGATATGTTCCGTCGCATGCTCACACATCGTGGCCAGATTCCTCCTGGATCAGACCTGGCTTCCATGTTTGGCGAGTCGGTGGGACCGTCGACTCCGCCGCCTGGTGGTTTCTCTCAAAGTGTTGGCCCCGGTGCCTCACCACACGCGAAGGATCTCGCCGATTACGCCAAGCTTCTCAAGGAACTCCAGAGCCACTTCGATGCCTTCCGGAAGGAATCAACGACAGATCACGCCATGCTCAAAGAGCAAGCCGACCGTTTGGCTAGGGAAAAGAGCGACCTTCATGTGGAGATCAACCGTGCCAGCTCCCAGCTCACATTGGCACAGGAGAGATACGAGCTTCTGCAAGCTAACTTCAACCAACTGCGGACCGAGAATGCGGAACTACAAAAGAGAGGCCAGGCGTTGGCTGAAACTTCGGCGAAGCAAGATCTCAAGACTGCTCAAGTTGCGGAAGAGTTGTATGAGGCAAAGGCACAGGCCGACGGGCTGCGTCATGAAGCTGCCAACCTGAAGGCAGAGAAGGAATTGTGGAAGAACATTGAGACGCGACTGACGGAAGACAACCGTGCTCTCAGTGACGAGCGGACACGCCTCAACAAGATGATCGCAGATCTGCAGAATTTGCAGAACGAGCGGGAGCTTGCAGATTCAGAGAACCGCCGCCGCCTTCAAACTCGCATCGATTCTTTGGAGTCGGAACTGCAAACTACCAAGAGGAAGCTAGACGACGAGATTGAGGAAGGCAAGCGCGCTGCTCTCCGTCGCGAGTATGAATCCGAACAGAGCCGAACGAGGATCGACGATTTGGTCAAGAGCCTGGGCAACACAAGAGAAGAGTTGGTTGCTGCTAAGACGCAGCGCGACCAGCTTCAAGCCAGAGTGGACGAGCTCCGCATCGAGCTTCGCAACGCGGAAGAGAAGGCTGTGGCGTTGGCTCCTCGTCCCACGCCCCGTCGTGAGAGCATTGTTCAAAACGGCGAGGCTGAGTCAAGTGATCTCACTCGTGAGCAAGAGCTTGCTGTCGAAGTTGCTGACCTCAAGCGTGACCTCGAGATTGCCCGCAATGAGCTCGAGGCTGCGAAGACGCATGTTGAGCAATACAAGGCCATTGCTCAGGCTTCTGAGGAAGAGCTCCAGAGTATTAACGAGACCCACGACCAGTACCGCGAGGAAATGGATGGCATCATCGCTGAAAAGGATGCTAAGATTCGCGATCTCGAGCAGCGCGTTGAGGATATCTCCACGGAACTTGCTACTACCAACACCGAGTTGTCCAACCTTCGTACCGGCCACGAGCAGAACATGGCTCGGTTCAACGAACAGAAGGCTATTCTGGAATCTGAGGTCACTCGTCTCAAGGATGAAAGTGAGCGTTACCAGGAGACGGCCAAGCTCTGCCAGGAGGATCTCAAGGCTCAAGCCGCAATCGCTCAGCAAGCTCAGCAGAGCTACGAGACCGAGCTTGTCAAGCATGCCGAGGCTGCACAGAATCTCCAGAAGGTCCGTACCGAACACAACCAGCTCAAGACCGAGGTCGCCGAGATCAAGGCGGAGGCGCAGGCAGCCAAGGCGGCTTTGGAGTCAAGCGAGGACAGCTGGAACGAGACGCGCAGCCGCTACGAGCGCGAGCTTTCGGACCTCAAGATTCGCCGGGACGAGGTCAACGACCAGAACAAGAGACTTCACCAGCAGCTCGAGACAGTCAGCGCCCAGATCTCCGCGCTCAAGCAAAGCCGTGCTTCTCTTGGTGCGGAGCCTACCGAGCCTGGTTCCACCCCTCCGCCGGACACCGAGAATATGCAGGAGGTCATTCGCTATCTCCGCCGCGAGAAGGAGATTGTCGAGGTCCAATACGAACTGCAGATCCAGGAGTCCAAGCGCTACAAGCAGCAGCTTGACCATGTCCAGGCTCAGCTCGACCAGACTCGCGAGAAGCTCAACCAGGAACGCCAGAACCAGATTGAGAACCAGCAGACCAACGTCACGCACACGAAGCTCATGGAGACGATTAATGAGCTTAATCTCTTCCGTGAGAGCAGTGTCACTCTGCGCAATGAGGCTCGCTCAGCTCAGGCACAGCTCGCCGATAAGATCAAGGAGGTTGAGGGTCTTATGGCCCAGATTGAGCCTTTGCAGACCTCGGTTCGCGAACTTGAAAACCAGGTCGAGACCAAGTCGGGCGAACTCCAGCAACTCAGGGAGGACCGCGATCGCTGGCAGCAACGTACACAGAATATCCTGCAGAAGTACGACCGCGTGGATCCCCAGGAGCTCGCAGAGCTCAAGAATAAGATCGAAACTCTGGAAACTGAGCGTGACCAGCTCCTGGCTGAGAAAGAACCAATGAAGGCCGAGATCGATGGTTTCGAGGAGAAACTCAAAGCTCTCAAGAATACGATAACCGAAGAGCGTGATGAACACCACAAGGAGCGCCGCGAGAGGCTCATCGAGCAGTTCAAGGGTCGCTCGCGCGAGCTCTCTGCCAAGATCAAGGAGGCGAACCAGGAGAAGGAAGCTGCCAACCAAGCAAAGGAGCAGATGGAGCAGGAGCTGGTCGCCGTGAAGGAAGAGTTGGAGAAGGTCAAGGCGGCTCTCGAGGAAGCTCTCACGAATGCCAAGCCAGCCCAAGCCGACACGCAAATGCAAGATACTCCAGAGGAAGGAGAAACTCAAGAGGAAGGCGGAGAAGACTCTGGCGTCCCGAGCCCCGAGCTCGCCCTGTTGGAAGCTCGCGCTCAAGCTGCAGAGTCCAAGGCTGCCGAGGAGTCTGCAAGGGCAGCTGAGCTTCAAAGCCAAGTCGACACATTGCAAGGCAGAGTGCAGGAGCTCGAGAACCAGATTGTAAGTTTCCAAGGCCCTCATGTACACCGACATGAGCTGACGTGTATCCAGACCGAGGTCCAGCAACGCCTTGATTCCTCTACTGCTGAGCTTACGCAACTCAAGGAGATCCAGGCCGCCCAGCCTGCGCCATCCGAAGCTGCACCAGCTGAAACTGCACCGGTCGAAACTGCATCTGCCGAAACCGCGCCGGCTGAGAACGCTGAGGCTCCTCAACCTCCTGCTGCAGATGCTGAGACTCTGGAGACTCTCGAGAAGCTCAAGGCTGAGCTTGCCACTGCTCAACAAGAGGTGGAGGCTCTTCGGGCCAATGCGACGTCCAGCACAGCACCTCCACCGACCGGAGAGGTTCCCGAAGGCTCCGTCTCCGCGGAGAAGATGGCTGAGGAGATCGCAAAGGTTAAGGCTGAAGCAGAGGAAAGTGTTCAGGCCGCACAGAACAAGTTCCAGCAACGTGCGGATCAAATGAGATCAGCTCTTACTAAGAAACTCACCGAGGGCAAGCAAGCCCTCAAGCAAGAGAACGAGGAGGCCATTCAAAAGCTCAAGGAGGAGCACGAGCAAGCTATGGCACAGCTCAAGAAGGAGCACGAAGCCGAGGTCGAACGCATCAAGACCGCACACCAACAGGAGCTCGAGCGTATCAAGAGTGCTGCGCCAGCTGAGCAATCCGCGCCGTCTACAAGTGTTGCACCTACTGATGGCGCTGCTGAGGCCGCACCTGCCCCTGGACCCGAAGTCAAGTCCGAGCCGTCTAAGTTCGCCGATCTCACCGATCAAGAGGTCAAGGACTTGGTCAACAATAACAACACGATCAAGGCTATCATCACCCGAAACGTCCGGACGAAGTTGTCTACCGAGCTGGAGAATAAGGCGAAGGAATTGAACGAAAAGCATCAGAAGGAACAGGAGGAGTTGCAGAAGAAGGCTGATGGCGCCGTTGCCATGGCGGAGAAGCGTGTTGCCCTCAAGCTGAACATGGCTCAGAACAGAGAGCGCAATGCAACTGCCAAGATTGAAGTCGTCCAGAAAGCCGCCGAAGAGACACCTGAGCGTCCCGTTGGGGAGGTATGGGCCGTAGCTAAGGACGCCAAACCTGCCCCTGCAGCACCTCCGGCCGCAGCGCCTGCGCAGCAACAGGGCCAGCCGGCACAATCGCCCGCGGCTACTCACGCAGCGCCTCACCCAATGCAGCAACAGCCGCAACCTGGAAGCTTCGGTCAACCCGCCCAGCAACACACCGGCCTCCCCCGTCCGCCGGTGCCAATGAACCAATTCCAAGGCCAGCAAGGCCAGCCCCCGCAAATGAACCCCTTCCCCCCGCAGAACAACACCGGCATCCCTCGCCCGGGAAGCGCGATGGCTCAGAACAACCAGTTCCGCCCGAACTCGCCCTTCCAACAGCAGCAGCAGATGCAGCAGGGGCAGTTCCAACCGCAGGTTCAGATGCAGCAGCATCAGCATCATCCGCAGCAACAACAGCCAGGCGTCGGCGGCATGCCGAACCCGCAGCAGGTCAACAACAACCCTCTGCACAACCGCCCCGCACCCCAGCAGCAAGCCCAAGGCGGCCAACCACCCAACGCCGGCACCGGCCCGGCCGCTCTGCGCAGCCTGCAATCCGGCACGGGCATCCCCCGCGGCGGCGGCATTCCCAGACCTGGCCGCGGTGGCGGACAGGCGGGCGCTGGGCAGCAGGGCGGCCAGCAAGGTGCACATGCTCAGAGCAACTTGCCCACTCGTGGAGCTGGCGGAGGCGGCGGGCGCGGTCGTGGACGTGGTGGTGCTCAGGGTGGACAGGATGGAGGTCCTGGTGCCGGTAGAGGCGGCATGAACGCGTCGGCGAAGCAGTTTGTGCCGAACAAGCGGCCGAGAGAGGATGGCGCTGATGGTGCTGGTGATGGTCCGAAGAGGGCGAGGGGTGGGGGTAATGTCGGGAACTGAGTCGAATTCTTTTTTGACGACGAGTAGGGTTGAAGGTGTGTGATGGTGCATGGAGGGGGTGGTGGTGGATCATTGCCTTTGAGCGTTTTCGATCTTCACTTCGCTGTGTTTATCTTCTTCGCTTTTTTCTTTTCGCTTTTATTGCTTTTGCGCGGAGAAGTGCAGCAGGGAAAGACATCAACATCCTTTTTTTTATTCTTTCTTGAGCAGCAGAATCATCGGCGCGTGGGGGGCTTTGCTTTTCTGGTTTTCTGGGTTTACTCAAGAAACATTCGTCGATGTCCGCATCTTCTCTCCTTCCTCTCTCGGAACTAATGAGCAAGGAAATCATCGGTGGCATCATTTCTTTTTTCTCTCTCCTTTTTTTTTTCACATTCCACTTGCTTACAGTTGCTGAGTAGTGGATGTGTTCGTTTGTAGTACCACAATGGCTGGGCTGGCTGATGGGGAGGGCCGGATAGGGAAGGGAACTGGAGAAGAAGAAGCTAAAAAGAGATACAAAAAGTAATGGGTCTGCTTGTTTTTTTGATTCCGCGCCTGCTGCGACAGAAGATGGTTTCCTCCTTGCTTGTGCGTGCGTCACGCATATGTAATTGTATCGGATCGGGCTCTCTCGTGTGAATTGCCGTCATGGAGCGAGATGCGTGCGGGGAGACGAAGAGAGAGAGGTGAAGCGGGGAACGTTATTAGCATAGGGGAGTGGGACGACGGATTATGGGGGATGGGCTGAGTGTTGAATAGGTTGTATGTTACGTGGTTGTTCGGATGGGGGGCTTGTCACTATTCTCGGTTGTGAAAGTGGGCTTTGTAGGTTCTATATATACCCCCTTCTTTCCGGTAGAGAGTGATAACAGCGATGAAGTGAGAGAGGGGGTAGAGAGAAAGCGGATTGAGGTGGGTGACAGGAGCTTCACCTCGCTAACAAGCACCCAGCGCCATATGATGCAGTTGTCTTACACTTGGATGTACCGAGGAGAACTCCTCTGTACTAACCAGCCTGCCTCGAGCTGGCTGAAACAGTTTACGAAAAGAAAACCTCGCTGGACCTCTACTATTACTGAGCGCGCCAAACGTACTAAATATGCTGGAGATACCGGGTGCAAATCCTACAAGCGGCAACTTATCGGCTTGGCCCGATAGTTTTCTTTTTGGAGGGCCAACAGTACTCTGGATCATAATCGTCCACGACACGGCCGCAGGAGGGGTACACGCTGCCCAGGCCGACTTTCTCTCCGAACGGGCAGGGGAAATCCATCTCAGTCCCATGGATTGCGGGATCGCAGTACAGGAACTCGTTCACCTCTTCGTCAACCACGAGCCTCAGGCTCCGCGCATTCCTATCCATCTCCTCCACCATCCTTATGTGGCGTGCGTTCGGCCTCTGACACGAAAACACCCTTGGAGGCACCCCGGATAGTACCACGTCCTCCATGACCACCACCCTCGGCGCGTCCCTGCTCCACACCCCCTTCTCGAGGTTCCGCGTAGCCGTCTCTACGATGTGTCGGCGCAGCCGGTGCATCGCGTCGGACGTCGACGACGAAAAGACCAGCGTATCCAACTCCACACGACGAATCGTGGCGGGCGGCAAGCCGGCCAGCAGCCGCACCAGCGCCTCCGTGTCGACGACCAGGCGGCCCAGCCCGAAAGACTCCAGCTGCGGCCACCGCTCGACCGGGATCCAGGCGTCGAGGTGCGCGGGCAGCTCCTCGACGAGGTACGACGCGTCCGCGTCCTCGGTGTTGACGAAGGTCGACGAGAGGGAGAAGTGGCGCAGGTGCGTCAGACCTTGAAGAGCGCGCCGCAGGCCCGGCCCGAAGCAGTCCCACGGCGACGCTATTCCGTTGCTGCCGTGCAGGGCCTGCCTGCAGTGCGCGTTCACGGCGAGGTCGAGGCGGGTGAGCGGGAAGGCGGAGAAGAGGGTGAGGGTGCGCAGGTAGTCGTCGCGGTGCTCCTGGCCCGAGGCTGCGTGCGGTCCCGCGAAGAGCGCGTGATGGATGCCGTTGGAGCTGCGGTTGACGTCGACGACGAGCTCGCGGATGGAGTGGGAAGGGTGCTCGGCGTGGTACGCCAGCAGCTCCTCTACAACGATGGTATATCCGCGGAAGCAGCGGCGCTCGATTTCCCACGACCTCGCGAGGTGCGCCTCCCAGTCGAATCGATGCAAATTGCTTACGCTTTCTGGACTATCTCTAGGAGGAGGACCACCCTCGCCCGATGATGCCCGCTCCATTTCCCAGTTCCGCTGGTGCCGGTCGACGACGTCGCCGTGCCAAGCGCGCGGCAGCGGCATCCAAAAGTTCGCCGGCAGGCTGCGGAAGAAGGGCGTCTCGTAGCGGGGGAACAGCCAGCGCTGCGCCCACGCCACGGCTGTTACTGTCACGCGCGTCAGGTTGCAGAAGGCGCGTAACCCTTCGCGCAGCGCCGCCACATCCTCACCTGCGGCAATGATAGCTTCTTGCTCGCGCAGCAGTCGGAGCGAGTAGTGATTGTGCGCGGAGACGGCGTCCATCGGGAGCGCCGACTCCGCGCGCCAGAGCTCTTCGCGCCGCTTGGTATACACAGGTAGGGCGCTGCTCCGTGGGTCTGCCCTTGTGTGGACGTGATTATTGTTTCTGTAGAAGCAATGGTCTAGGGTGGCTTCTCTGTCGAAGCGGTCAAAGGTTTGGTAGTCGAGCAGCTGCGCATCGTCCCACACGATTTCCCGGACGCGCCTGCGGAAGGTTGGGTGCTGGGCTACGGCCAGAAGAACGTCAATGTTGGCACGGCTCGGTGAAATATAGACGCGGGAGAAACGGAGCGGAGCATGGTGAGAGAGGGAGCGGCATGTGAGGCGGACTCTTTTGATATCTTTGTTGGGCAAATAGTCACATATCGTAGGTATAAGCTCGACTGGAAGTGTGTGCAGGGACATGACGGAAAGAGGAAGATCCCGGGGAGCGCAATTGACTCAAATGATTGGCTGTGAAGTTCTAGAGAAGAGATATTGGCGGTGAGAAGTGATGAAGCTCACGTCAGGAAGCAGCTGACGTCGAGAGCAGGCAGCCGCCCTAAAGTCGTGGCCGTAGATCACTGGTTGCTTTTTCCATGCCCCACGGAATGCACGCTCAACCCCTTGTAAATCCTATTAGAGATCGAAAAGAAATAGTGCAATGCTAATGTACTTTTAAGAAGAACTTCAGTGGAGCATAAGATGCGTTACTTGGTTGATCGATACGACTGAAGAGGCAGAGCAAACGCTTATCTTCAACATCCTACGCCTACTAGCTACGACATCAACCACCAGGTTCTACCTGTGCACAATGTCACACATTGAGTCTCTTAATGACAGCAGCACGGTACAGCCGACCATGAAATCACCAGAGCTCAAATACTCGAGTTAAGCAAGAAGATTGCGATCGCAATCGCTCTCTAGCACGTATCCGAAATTTCATCAGCATCAATAGGAATGTTTGAAGTGGAAACGAGGAAAGGAAGAAATAAGACAGAAATTGGTATATAAAGCCCCTAGAGAAGAAGAAAAAAAAAAAGCTCATGTGAAAAGGTAGTTCAAACGATCAAACATGTCCCAACCCAACCCTGACCCAATCCTAGCCCAGAACCTGAATCTTTAATAATTTGGTATATGTGTCTGCTTTCGATATTTTAAGGACTATCGGGCCTCTGCTTTTGCGGGTGTTGGATAATGTGGAATGGAAGCATCAGCAGACGTGGCAGGGTAACCTTGCAAGAAAATATAATCTCTACTACACACATTGGCGCTTGTGCGCGCATCGACTCCCGCCTGCGCGGGCCTGGCATGATGGTCTGGAGAGCGAAGAGAAAAGTGGCGGGTGGGAGGAGGGCGAAAGGCAAGTCCACGAATTAAAGAAAAAAAAATTCAAACCCGGATGACATAGGGAAGAGACAGACAGAACGACGTGCCCTTTTTGATAAACCCTCCAAAAAATCCCTTGTCATCAGCGGGCAGCCACCCAGTGATGATCCATCCTGCCTTAAGCTTCATTCCTCCAATGGCCTGTTGATCCCTCATGAAAGCAAACACGGCGGCCGTTCCATGTACATGATCTACCCTTGCTCTGCTTTCCCTCACAAGTCGATCAAGCTGCCCTGCTGCTGCTGCTGCTGTTGCTGTTGACCAAAGCTGGCGCCGCCGAAGGGGTTGCCTCCAAATCCACCGACAGGGCCAGTTTGGGCCGGCATCAATCGGTTCTGGTTTGCGAAGCCGGTTTGTTGAGGCATGCCGGTGAATTGGCTGTTGAGGAATGGGTTGTTGCCCGTCGCGTTCTGCGTCAGACGAGCCGCACCCGCACCTGCACTGTTGACGAAAGTTCCAGGAGCAGTGTGCTGGGCCGGAATACGAAGGTTTCCAACGTTTCCGAACGTATCCTGGCCTTCTCCTGAGGCGAGAAGTGCATTGAGACGTGCTGCATGAGGATCCATGGGCTGTTCCTTCTGGGGGCTCTGGGATTGGAAGCTTTGCGTGGGGGGCGCCGAGAAGTCGCGGATGGGGTTGAAACCGGAGTTGTTACCATTGAATTGGGCCGTGCTCTGCTCCTGCAGAGTGCTGAGGGATGGCGCTGTCGAGCGGACGGGCTGAGCAGTGGCCGGCCGAGTGATGGCGGAGGCGAAAGGATTGTTGGAACCGGTGGGCATGGGTTTGATCGAGTCCGTGGTGTGCGCGCCCGACGACGAGGCCCAAGGGTTGTTGCTGCCTGGCTGCAGTGTGTTCTGCTGTTCCAGTGGCTGTTGCTGAGCGAAACCATTTTGCTGGCCCCATGGGTTGTTGCCCATGTTGAATGCAGTCTGCTGAGGTTGGAGGTAGTTCTGCTGCTGACCATACGCATCGAAGCCAGTGGGCTGCGGCTGCTGGAAGCCGCCGTATCCATATCCGTTCTGGAATCCAGTTTGCTGCGGTTGCATACCAGTCGGCTGCGAGTAAGCCGAGTTCAAGAAGCCAGTATTCTGGGGTTGCTGCTGATCGACCAGGTTTCCAAACCAATCCACGGCGCCTTGCTGCTGGTATCCCTGATTCCATCCAGTCGGTTGGGCGATTGCGGGTTGGGCGGGTGTGTCGTCGAACAGACTGTTGGCATTGGTTTCCTCGAGTTCCCTACGGCGCAGCTCTTCCTCCTCTTGGCTGAGCCTAATGGCCTTCTGCAGGTCCTCATCATCTTCCGTGCGCGCATGGCGTTCGCGACGCTTGCGCTCCTCCTCCATCTCATTCTTACTTGCTTCGATGGCCAGCTTGTACTCGAGATCCTCCTCCTCATTCCTCTGCCGACGCTGCTGGCGCGGCCGAGTGGCATCGGCTCCGCCGTGGGCACCGCCCGTGCCGTAGTCGTCCAGGCCGGTGACACGGGATTTCCATGATTTGCGATCGGCGCGCTCGGCACGCAAGCGCTCTTCGTCAAGGATCAAGGAGGTGAGCTCCTTTGCGGAAACGCGCACTGTACACATAGCGTCAGCGGGGGAGCAGTTCAGGAGAGGGGCGTGGACGGGGGGTCGGCATTACCGTTCTGGCCGACGTCGCGGCCATCCTCATCGACATATTGGAATTCGCGCAGGGTTTTGATGATGTAAAGGTTCTTGCGCGCCCAGGTGACGACGAGCTCTGAACCCTCGTGCAGGCAGTAATCGAGGACCTTGAGCGACTTGAGCACATGGCGCCAGTTCTTGCCCTTGTCGTTCAAGCGCTTGTCGAGCATGTCCATAATCTGGTAAAAGTCTTGACTGCTGCGACCATGTATCAGCGTCCTCTGCGACAAGCCCGCCGCGTCCGCTCGCGGCCGGCAGAGGGGCAGACACTTACTTGTTGAAGGTCAACTGGGCAATCTCGGCCATGTCGCTGCCGACGGGGCCCCAGGGGTCGTTACTCGTCGCTGCATCGCGTCAGCCATGGCGGTCCTGCAGGGCGGCGGAGGGCGGGCGCGGCGTACCATTTCGCACCTTGATCTCGACGCTCGAGTAGCCCTTGGTGACATTCTTCACGCTGCGCACCACCTTCGACATGTTGGCGGTGTTGAGCGCGCTGGGTCGCGGACAGCAGCGGGCTCAGGATTGTGTGTGGGTGTGAGGGTGCGCGGGTGGCTTGGTAGCGAGGGTTGGTTGAGTAGGGTGAGGTTCGAGGGGATGGACGCCTGGGCGAATGTCGGGCGATGATGCAACTTGGAGTCGCTAGCCCGGAGAACGTGCGGGCGCTTTAATTAGCAGGCGGGCGACTCCGCAAACAGGGCACGCGTGGAAGCGGCGGACGATGGGCGGCGACGAAACGGCGTGGAGACGGCGACGGCGGAGCGTGGAGGGTGTTCGTCGACGCAAAGGAAGGGAGAGTAGGGTATTAGGATCTGCTGGGAGGCGAGCGGCGCTGGTAGTCGTAATGCGCCCAGCCGTGCAGTTGGGCTCTCTCCGGCTGTGGCGTGCCTTGCACCGCGGCGCAGTCCTCGGCGGGTGCGCAGACGTGTCAGTCGGCCTCCAAAGCCGCGCTGCAACACCACTGCGCTCTCCTGCCTGTCCCAGCTGCTGCTGCACCCATGCTGCGCCCAATCGCGCGTGCCGCAGCCTGCCGTCTCACTCGCCGACAGGGGATCCGAGACCGGCACGGCGGCCTGCCGGCCTTGTCCTACAATACAGCCGTCCACCACGGCGACATCTCGCAGCCGCCGTATTGCCACTCAACCCAAGAGCACCGCCGCAACGCTGCGTCATCTCCCGTCGCGGTCCCTGGTTGTTTGGGCGCGCGCACGGGCGGCGCATCATCACTGTTCTCACGCTCCACATCAGGCACCTGTATTTGTCTAAAATCGTTTTTAATGCTCTCTTTTTAAACCCCAGTATAGGAAACCGTCCGCCAAATCCGTCGTGCGCAAGGAAATAAAATAAGTAACCAGAACCCGCCCATGTCAGCGCTGAGGGCGTTCGGACGCCTCCCGTTGGCCCCGCTCTCTAGAAAAAACGCCCGGTCGCAAGCCCGCAGAGCAAGAAAGCCAGACCCAGAGGAAAACCTTAGGATATCTCCATCTCCGCAACCGAAAGAAGAAAGAGACTAACACACATGCAGAACCCTGAGCCGAATTAGGGTAGTAAGGGAAAGACCGCCATCAACCGCAACAAAGGAAACAGAGGAGGAAAAACCAGAACCTGATGCTACACTCGCAAGATTGCTCCGTCACGCTCCGTACTAATGCAAGGGACATCCGTCATGGCTGCCATGAAACAACCAGAGAGAGGTGGGGAATTATCGCCGCTGCTGAATTTGGCGGCTGACCGACTCGCTTCAAAACCTCATCGTACAATTAAACGCGCGCAATTAAGTCGAGCCAATTATTGGACAGGAGGAGCCCACATGTTCTCGGCCATCCTCCTGCGCGGATCGTATCCGTCCGGCTCAGTGCTGTTGGGCCTGGCCATGTTCGGGTTGGCGTAGTACATATTGGGGGCCGACGCACCGTAGTGCGGCTCCGGGTACGTGTAGGAGTCGTTGCCGTTGGGCGACGGCATGTTCTGCTGAGCAGGCGACTGCCAGCCCATGTTGCTCATGTGCGGGCTGCTGTGAGCGCTGCCCGGCTGCTGCTGCGGCGCCTGCTGCTGCTGTTGCTGCGACTGAGCAGCGCCAGTGGGAGGCTCAAGCACCGAAGGGGGGCCGTAGCCGGTCGGGTGCGACGTAATCGGCGGCCTGGGCTGCGAGCTGACCGACGTGTAGGGCTGAGACGTCAGCGACGGAGACGAGCGCGGGCTCGGCTGCTGCATCTCGGAGCGCAGGTGCGCCGGCATGTTGGGGTTTTGCATGTAGGCAAAGTCCGAGACCTGGCGGTGCATGGCAGGCATCACGGGCATGCCGGCAGCAGGCGACATGGAGAGAGGACGGTTGTTCGGAGACGGCGTAGGGAGAGGGGAAGCCGTCTCAGAGTAGTCGTCGGCATCCGAGCGGACCGAACGCGCGGGCTGCTGCGACGCGCGAGACGCCAGAGCAGCGGCGGTAGCAGCAGCCGCCTCCTCGACAGTGCCAGTGTGGTGGTTTTGGTGGCGCGTGAGCGTCGTCCTGCGCGTGAACGTCTTCTGGCAGTCGGCATAGGGGCACTTGTAGGGGCGCTTGCCCGAGTGAATGCGACGGTGACGCGCAAGCGAACTGGAGTCGGAGAAGGGCTGAAAATTCTTACGTCAACATGATTCGACGGGTAAACAATGCGGATTCTGACTCACCTTGCCGCAACGCTCGCACATGTGGGGCTTCTCGCCAGTGTGGACACGCTGGTGGACGGTCAAAGCAGAGCGCTGGATGAACTGCTTGCCGCAGTTGGGGTAGTCGCAAACGTGGGGACGAATGCCGCTGTGAATCCTCTCTGTTGTGTCGTTAGCGCCGTTGGACCACATGCCAAGGGGACGCGTCGAGACTTACCGTGACGCGCCAGATCGCTGCGGCGGGCAAAGCCCTTGCCGCAAGTGGAGCAGGCGAAGGCCTTTGGCGGGCCGGTGTCGGAGGCGGGCCGGCCGCCAACCTGTTGTTGCTGGTCGGGCGCGACCTGAGGAGGGTAGGCGTGGTCGGGAGGAGGGTTGGGGAGGTATTGTTGGTTCATCATGGGCATCGGCGCGTTCATCGCGGTAGGAGAGGGGTAGCGCATGCCATTGGACATGGCAGCGGGCATCGGCTGATACGCCTGCAGAGGAGGGGGGGCGGGTTGAGGGTAGCGTGACTGGTAGTCGTTCGAGGGGTGCGGCGAGACTCCGCGCTCGGAATTCGTCTCCGACTTGATCTGGCCGTTTTGGTACGGCGCAGGGGCGTACTGCTGTTGCATCGTGGATTGCATGTCGTAGGACATAAAGGGTCTTCCTGCTAGAAGGCGTCCAGGCATCTTAGTATTGAGTATGTTCCCAAGTTCCATGTCCCTCAAGCCAAAATCAGGGTGAGGTCCACGCGTTTGCAGGGGCTGCAGGCGTGGAGGTGTAGGAAAGGCGAGAGTCCGAGGAGGCGGGAGAGGTGCGCACCAGTATAATGGGCTTTCGCTTTCTTGACCGCTCCTTGAGGGGGCAAAGATTTACACCGCCGCGAGCGACCGCGTTACTTGCGATTGGGTAGCCTGCGCTGAGGCTGCTCGCCCGCTCCACCAACACTGAGAAGGGATCGAGGTGTTGCGGAGGGTGGTCCGTCCGAGGGCGAGTAGTATGGGCCGGGCCACGCGAGGGTCAAAGCTGGGAGAGCAACACTACCACAGGCGAACGTCAGCTATCGTCAACCGAACACGGCAGAGGGCAGGTGGGCGACATTGAGGCAGGAGGGAGCGCGGAGGGCGAGCGTGGAGCAGGCGCAGCGTGCCGGTGTGGAAAAGGGGAACAGCGGGCGGCGGCGGTACAGCGCGAGCCGGGGGGCCAGGCGCGACTGGACGCGCAGCAGTGCGGTGCACGACGTACCTTTGAGACGAGGCAGGGCTGGAGAGGGCGAGGGAAGGTTGGGGCGAGGAGAGTGAGGTGAGAAAGTTCGAAGTACCTACGTGGAATACGCTTCTTTTCCTTCGCGTTTTGGATCTGACAGAGATACGCTAGTCCGGATTGGGAGTGGCGCTAAATCCAAGGGCTTAACCCGATTCAACCTGACAATTCTGACACCGCGCAGCAGAGTTTCACCAGTCCCGATGGCGCTGGCGGAATGACGCGCTTCCCTGCTGGGCCTGTCGTTGTGCAGCGTGCAGCGCGTTCTGCTGCGATGGTTGCGCGAGGATATGCGCGGGCGTGTGGCGCTTTCCGCGGGCTGTGAAACTTGTTGGCGGGCGCTGCTGGAACGCCAGAGATGGGATGCGTGCGTGTCGTGTCGCTGGGCGGGCCTAATAACGCCGGAGTAATCTCGTGCAAGCCGTCCACAACAGCCGTGTCGCGTAAATCTCTTCACGTCGTCGGATGAGGTCTTCGGTCGGCGTCAGTCGCGTCTCGAGTCGGGGCGAGGCCAGCGGGCGCGTACCTTCGGACTCCTGCGTGCAGGTACCAGACGTGCAGATGCAGGCAAACAGCGGGGTCAATGGTCGTGTCCTCGTAACAGGTACTGAGGAACGGTCCCAGGGCTGGCTGGGAATGTATAGATGTATAGTACAGAGCCGCCTTGACTCGGGCGATGGGCACTCGGGGACGCGGGAGGCTGTCTGGCCAGGGCACGCAGAATGGTCTCAGCAAGAAGGGTCACTGGCAGGTCGGGGCGTCAGGCAGTTATGTAGATCATGGGTTGTTTCCCATCGCGTCGACGAGGGAGCTAGCCGGCGTCGAGAAATGACAGCCTTGTGGGTTGGGCGACCCTGGCCAACCTTCGCAGCCGTGTCAATGCGCCGATGGAGGTTCGCAGCATGGGATCGCTGGGGCGCTCATGCTGTCGCGTCAAAGCTTGTCTGGAGCATCCACTGCGCTCACCGCACCGCTCCACGCTGGACCCGGCTAGCGGAAAGGGGGGCGCGCGCGCCCGGCCAAGGGGCCCTCGAGCAGCCACGCCATCCCACGCTGCCCCCCAGGCCCCTCCCCACGCGCGCACGCAGCGTCGGCGATGCTGGCGTGGTGGTGATGTAGCAGAGCCCCAGGGCGCTGGTCGCAGGGGCGGGCGGGCTGCTGCACGGCCCAATGCACGCATGCTGCCGCCACGTTTGGAAGAGGCGTCGAAGGCCGCTAGAAGCGACGCTAGAAAAGCCCCTTTGGCTTCCAACCCGACGGGCGCAGCCGGGATCACTCTGCTGTCACGCTGCAGGAAACGACTGGCCCCAGGATCGCCTGACAGAACGACACTCGCAGAAGGCCCTTCTCGCAGCATACAGGGGCGGCTGCAGGGCAGGCAAGCTGCGTCGCCTGCAGCCACGAAACGCGGCTGGATATTGCGATGGCCGTCGCCGCGATCTAATTAGCTGCGCGACAGGCGCTGGTTTTTCATAAATCACACCTGTCCAACCAGGGGCAGGGCGGAAGCCTATTCACAATCTCGGCTGGTGGTCGGAAATGCGCTTGGCAGGAGTGCTAGGCCCTCGCCAGCGCCCATTTCGTCACCAGCGGACGGGCTGCCGACAGCCGGGCGTGCGAGTTGTAGCATCCATGGTGGAGCGCTTTTGGTCATAGCCGGCCCACTGCCGCGGCCGCATCAGGCCGATCCCCGCGCCCCGAGTGGTAGCGTGGTGTGGTGGTTCGCAGCCGCCGTCAGTCCAGCAGCTTACGGAGTACACGTGCTGGCGATCCGCGAGCATGCAGGAACAGCGCGGCAGCGTCGCTTCCACGCCTCTTCTCGAAGCCGCGGCGAGTCAAGGCGCCGGAGCTTAAGGGGGCACGGATCGCGGAGTTCCGGCGGGCAGCAACGGCGCTGCAGAGGCGGCCGGGCACGCGTGACCTTCTGCGCGGCTTCGACGCAGCTTCCACCAGATCCGCCTGTGCGCCGCCTGATTCAAGGGCGCCGGGGCGCACGCCGCGGCCCACTCCTTTCCCCCTTCGCGGCTCACCACCAGGCGCACGAGCAATCTCCGAGGCCTGCTCGCCATCCAGAAGCATTCCTCTTTCGGCGGTGTAGACTCGCCACCTCACTCGCCGGCGTGCGTCGCGCAGCCCGGCGCTGATCGTCCACGCACCGCGAGTCATGGGCGCCCGCGCGATCTGCCTCCCAGCGCGTCTCCTGTCCCTGGGTTGCACCCTGATGCTGGGCGACATCATCTCGCAGCGGGCACCATCCTCGCTGCCAATGCGCGATTCGACACGGGGCAGTCCCTGACAGCGCTTGCTCCGGCCGCCGTCAGAGCTTGTGGCTGCCGCCTCAGGGGTGCGCGCCGGCTAGCGCTCGGGCGCGCATGGGACACAAATTTCCTTCTCGAAGCCTGCCTTCTCAGGCGTAGTCCGTCCAATTTCCGCACCGGGCGCCGCCGGGCCAGCGCTCGTTTCTCGAAGATTGCTGCTTCTGTCCTAGCCGGCGTGCGGAGCGGTGAAGTCGCCTGGGCAGTGCGCTGCCAGCGAACAGCGAGCGAGCTGGCAGCGACCCACAGCCCGGATGCGCTGCGACGCTCCCCGACCACCAACTGCGCGCGCCAAGCCCTCGATACTCGATCGGCCATCGTGATGCCTCGTTTGCGCCGCCAGCAGCCATCCACGTCCTCCCAACTCCCGCTCATCCGCGCGGCCCTCACCCCCCGGCGGGGCGCCGCACACCTTCCGCGCCATGATCTCACCGCACTTCTCCAGACGCTCTCACCGCACTCGTCCCCCAGAGCGGTCTGTCGCCATCCGGCCTGCATTCGCCGGAAGCATTGGGCAGGGGTTCCCATCAGGGACCGGGAACGTGCAGCTTCCTTCACAACCTCATCTCCCCATCCAAGCTGCGAGTCATTGCAGCGACACATGGCTGCCCGCCGACACGCCAGGCCGCCGCCTGCCCAGCAGTGAGATCCAGATCGCGCTGCCCGCTGTCGTCCGAGATTCTGGGGACGCATGCCTCGCCGACTGGTCTTCCGATCTTCCTGGGCGAACCCACTTGTACGCGAGCACCTGTGAGTTGGCAGTCTGACCGCCCGCTAGCCTAACCGGTCAGAGATTCTCTTCGTAACTGCTTCTTCAGAGCCCCAGCGGGGGGCCGGTCCGCCACACCTTGACGCAGAAAGAGCGGATACCATACTTTGTACGGCATCTTCCCTAGCCACTTGTGGCCTGTACCGGTACGTGACCCGACGCTCAGGACGTCCAGCAGCGCGTGAGGCTGGACGGACATTGGCTCGGCTGGCCACGGCGTTCGGACCCGACTGGGTCCTCCCGGCTTCTTTAGGTCTTCCAGAAGGGCCGAGGGGGCCTCGCCTCGCGCTGTGTGCTGGCAAGCGCTGCTGGACCCCCCTCTTTGGCTCTGGTGGCAGTTGGAAAGGGGTCTTGAAGGGGTCTTTGCCACCTCAGTGCTTGCGGGTAAGGCAGAGCAGCCGCACGAGAAGCATGTCTAACCCGGGTTCCCATGCATGAAACGCCGCAAGCCGCGTCCACAATCCGATCATATCGAACTCAGCCCTGCGGGAGAGCTGCAATCTTGCAGGCGTAGTCCAGTCTTTCCGGACGACTTGGGCGGCAAGGCGTCCAATGCTTCCGTCTTGTGGCGGCGGCCTGTCTGGCAATGGCAAGATGTGGTCAACGCCAGCTCACTGCCAAAGGCTAGAAGGAAAGTCCTTCCGCGCAGGCCTGTCTACAAGCCTTGCCTCGTGCCATCGCAGATTCAGCCCTACCAACGGGGAGCAAAACGGACATGCCAGATGACTAGCCACCAGCAAGCCGTCAACGTCAGCGTCTCTGCATTGACGCACCCTTTAATATCGGGAACCCCGCACCCATCCTCATCCATCGACATAAGCAGGTTTCCTATCACCATTTCAGCGCTTGGCCGGCCAATTCAGTACCACACAACCAATCTCTACGCAGGGCTGAACGTCACTGACGGGCTTATCGTGATTTACAAACTTCATCTCCCGCCACCCCGGCTCCTTGGCCCTTCAATCATCTGCAAAACATCTCATGTTTAACTTCACCACACAAGGCTGTTTTGTTGCTGCCTGAAGCCCTATGAGTCGGTCGAGACCGTAGATCAACCGTCGAAGAAATTAGCGATGTGTATGCATTGATACTGCGTCGTCAGAGCGCATGGTGAGCACCTACTTTTCCAATCAAACCACTCACATGATCCACATGATCTTGGAGAGCTCCACTATTAGTCGCTTGGGGTAGCTGCATTGCGATGCGGTGGTACGACATGACATCCCGCATTGCACGCCCGGCGGCAACCGGATGGCGGATGCTCCAATCTGAAAGCTAAGAGAAGATCCGTTTCAAAAGACCCCACGGTCGAAGGCCTGAGGGTACGTATACCGCATTCCGCATACCACCGTGGCGCTTCCATGATGATTGGGGCGGTTTCACGTCCGGCACTTCGTGCTGTTTGTTCAAACCACCGGCGCACCGACCTGCGGCGGTAGACTCTGCCTGTGGCCCGACTACCGCGCTTGTATCATGTAGGATTGCGCTCCGTGCTCGAAGGGTCCAGATGCCGGCTTCTTCGCTTGGCGTCAGTCCGGAGGCTGATTTACAGTCCGTTGTTTAAACTCTCGGCAGTATGGCATCCCCCGGCATGCGGCAGCCGGATGGATTCCACCCTCACGACCAGTACCGCATTGTGGCTCCTCCCCGACCGCTTAATCGTATTCATTCTTTGTTGAGGATCAACATCATCCCATACCCCACCACCATCACCAGTCCTTTTACGATTCAATTCTGGTGGGCTCCCGGATGGAGACCATTCCATATTTGATAGACAATGACGATAGGACAGTTCGAGGGTTGCAATACCGGTCAGACAGGTGAGGCAAGAGTTTGATTGCGGTGGATGGAAGTTGTTTCACAATGGCACACAAGACGAAAATCAAAGACTTCTCTGATAGGCAATGAGTGGTCATTTGGTTGACGTAAAGTCTGGGTCGCCTGCAAGAGCAAGTGGAACAATATGCACCAAGAGCTGCCTTTGGTTGCCTTTCATAGTGAGTGCCAGGCCCTCCACTCACACAGTGCCGAATTTCTTGTCCTCGAATCCCATTGCCAGAGAAAAGAACCTCAGGTTTTGCAGTAGCAGGCACAACCAAGATCCGCGAGTGCTCTGATAGCTGTTTTAGGACACAAAATTCGTCGACAGGCTCATCACTTGCGAATTCCGGCAGCTATTTCAGACCTTGCCACCCTGGCACTGAGCCTCTTCCTTTCAATGATGAAAATCTCAGCCGAGTCGCCCCCTCCACTTCCAACCAGACCAGATCACGATTATGAGAGACTGCCTGATAAAACATGTACAGATATCTCTCTACAATCCGACATACCCACAATCTATTCCACGACTCTATCAATCCCTGGTCACTGCCCATTCATGATTTCACTAAGCGGATGTGATATCCCCATTTTATTTCTTATATTACTCCGTAGGAGTTGATGTTTGGGTTAATGGACTCATCGAAAGCCAAGTATCAACAAGCCAAGTGATCAAAAGTTTCGACCCTATAAGTTCCAGATTCGACATGGGAGAACGATTGGCTTGTGTGACAAACATTGAACCCAAACGAAGATTTGGTTGCAGGTACCATGGCCGGCTCGACGTTGCAACGTTCTGACCTCATAGAACGTTTGAGTGTATCGGATCTTGCCGCAACGTGGGACCGATGACGGAGCGGTTACCGTCGACCGGCTTTCTGTCCGGTGTGACGAGTCGTGCTGGTCTGAGTTTTTTTGTGATTGCTTTTGATCCTACCCCTTCGATAGAAAAGGCAAAGAAAAAAAAAGAAAGCCTTCTCCTGGGGCTGAGTTGCAATGCTGGAAGAGCATTGATTGGTATGTACCATATTAGCCGGGTACTGGTGGATGCTTTTAAGTTTGTTGGTACTCATTCAGATACGAATGAGGCAGCGTTAAGGTACGCTGCAAGAGATCTAATGCACGTTGGCTGACAATATCCCGGTCCATCCGATATGCTTAGCCCGCATGTTGAGAAGCGAATTTGTCAGCAACCTTGAGCACAATGGCCAATGGACCATTGCTCCGCGTGTCAGTCTTTGGAGTTGAAACAGGGCGGCCATTGGTGGGTGCGCCACAGGCAGGGCCGTGGCAGCGGGCAACATCAAAATCGCAAGGTCAGGGCTCATCGAAAAACCGGGCGCCGGCGCCACGTGTGGCGATGGGCGTGAGCTGAGGGAAGCCCGGGCCCACACCCAACCACCCCCAAACCCGCACAGGGCTGAGGAGGGGTGTGCTCATTGTTTGGTTCAGGGCAGAGAGTGGGAAAAGAAGGCTGGGGCCCGTCTGGCGTCCGCGTCCGCCCTTCCCGCCGCGCGCCCCTTCGCCGTTGCCCGCACGCCCCAGACTAGCCTGCTAGTCAAAAAGAGATGCGACCGCCACCATTCTTGATTTGGTTTTTCTTTTTTTCCCTTCCTCCCTCATCACCCGCACCACCAAGTGCCGGATGCACGCGGTCCCCGCCCACGCAGACTACCGAACCTTATTCCGCCCCTCCCCGGAGCAGCCTTCCATGGGTGCCTGGCTCTGTGCGTCCCGCGTCGCTCTGGCCATCTTCTCTGCCGTTCGTTCGCGGTCAGCTGAACCTTATCCCCCCCGGCGTTGCTGAAACCTTCGACTATCGAATCACGACTCACCGGCCACCCCCGATTCACTCTCATTGCCTACTACGTGAAAACCATTACCTTCCACCTTCCTAAAAAGGACTATGTCATTTTAGAAAAAAAAGAACACCAGTAATGCCATCCGCGAATTCCGCTGAATGACTCATCCTCGTCAAATTCCTCTCACAATTAGTGGCTGGCCGTACTTCCCCCCTGACATATGCTTTTGGTACAGGCATCGAGCCGCATCACCTTCTATATCGGGCTCCAAACTTAGTAATATCGCTCGTGCCGCACCCAATCTAAGGCGAAGAGAGCGCATCCATGACTCCCCTCGTCCCTGCACAATTCCTTCCCGTCCTCGTCAAATTACCGTCAGGCAAAGTGCCATGTCAGCAGTATGCGAGGCATCTATGTACCACATGGATGCTTTGAAGTTATTCCAACGTCTAGCCGCTCGCCTTATATGGCAGGAACTCCAAATGCTTTATACAGGCTCTATCCTGGGACCTCGGCCCTCCCCGTCATCCTGGTCTTATTCTTTATCTCTTCTGGACCCTGAAAAGAAAGGGGCTGTGTACTTGAATGAGGCAGCATCCGCCACTCCTATGTCTCAGCGCCGAGCAGCTAGCGAGGGATAGCCTTCCTTTAAGATTTTCTTAGCCGTGGAGACAGTAAAAAAAGAAATGGTGAGTCTTTCCCTCGTTTATGAGGAGAAGTAAAGAACGGAGGTGTAAAAATATCGTCAATTTAAAGAATCTGTGGTATGCTCAATTGCCACCTACTAACAAGCACTCATGCAATGAGTGCCCGCAGAAATCAAGAATTGATAATAGCAAAAACACAAGACAATCAATTGGGTCAAGTAACTTCTTTGATATTCAATTAACTCTAGTAGCTATACAGTGGCGCGTAGAAAGACATTACACATTAGTAGTTGAACATGTTCACCGACTTGCGCGAGTAGGCGTTTGTGGTGGGCCAGGCGCTGTAGTCGGCCTGGAAGAGGATGGCGTCGTCGCAGGCGCTGCCCAGGCTGGTGAGGTTGGTCCAGGCGGGCTCCCAGTAGTGGACGCCGGTGCCGCGGCCCTGGGGCACCTGGCGGACGACGTCGATGACCTTGTGGACCCAGTCGATCTGGCCGTCGACGCTGACGGGGATGGACGGCTCGCTGAGGTCTGGCACGGGGCCCCACTGACCCGAGCACAGGACGGGGTAGTCGGTCTCGACGACCTGGACGGGCTTCTTGTACTTGCGCGACATGGTGGTCAGGCTCTTCTTGAGGTTCTTGAAGGTGGCGGCGGTGCCGTAGAAGGGGTAGAAGGAGAAGCCGAAGACGTCCCAGTCGGCCGTCGTCACGAGGCCCGTGTCGGTGAGGGCGCTGAACCACGCCTCCTGCAGCGTCACGTTCCAGCCGTTGTCGACGTGGATCATGACGTCGGGCTTGTGCACGCCGCCGGCCACGGCGTCGTCGACGCCGCGCCGCGCCGCAGAGTAGATGGTGGCCAGCCCCGTGAAGTTCTTCGCGCGCGCGCGGTCCGGGAACGTGTCGACCTCGACGTAGCCGAGCGGCCAGACCATGCCGTGGCGGATCTCGTTGCCGAGCGAGACGATGGAGAGGTCGACGCCCGCGTCCTTGAACGTGTGCAGCGTCGAGTTGACGTAGCTGCGGATCGTCTTGGACAGCTCCGGCAGCGTCGTCGGCCACGCCGCCGGCGCGTTGTTGTGCTGCGGATCGGCCCACGTGTCGGAGAAGTGGTAGTCGAGGTAGATGTGGTAGCCCTTGCTCGCGAAGCGCTTGGCGAGGTCGAGCACGTAGGGCAGGTCGTACTGGCCCGGGATGGGGTCGACCCAAAGTCTATTTCCTGTCAGCTTCGACTCTCATATTAGACCAGGGGGATGGACGGACCTGAGGCGAACAGTGTTCATGCCGCCATCGCCGAGGATGTCCTCAGCCGGCCGGGTCGCGTTCTTCTTTGCCGTGTCATGGTAGACAACGCCGCCCTCCTCCATGATCTTCAGAACAGAGAGATCATGTCCCTTGTAGAAGACGGGGGCGGGCTTCGGGGCAGCCGCCGCTCCGGAGAGCAGGAAAGAACCCACAGCGAGAGCCTTGGTGATGAGCATGGTTGTCAGATGTGGAGAGAAGCTTATGATCCGCGGTATGGACAAGGGCAGAATTGCACGCCTGTCTTATACCATTTGCTCCAGGCTCGTGCCCACGCGCCCAGAGCGGCCGCGAAAAAAATTCCTCCAATTGACGATGGTGTATCCGTATTCCAACGGCGAAAATGTTGTCTAGTCGTGCGGCTCACGAGACGGTAAGCCCGGATGTGGAGCCCCGCATTCGGGTGGTTGCCCAAAGAGGAAGCTGTCAAACCACTGCAACTACCCGCGTACCTGGATGATTCACACGAACCTGATCGCCGCTAGCAATCCCTGAGGACTTGCACTTCGTTCCGAAACCATACGCGGCGATCATCCGCATATCAAAGGCCATCCGCACTTCAGCGAAAAGAATCGATGTGCTTGACCTTCAGGCGCTCGAGAGCTCGCTTAGGTGCCGACGCCACAATCTCCACAGACTGCATTTACCCGGACGCTAGAAGCTTGGGCGTCGGCCGCTGCATGCTCGGCATGCCGTCTTCACCGTGCCCGTTCGAGTTCGGGTCTTTCCAGAGTCCCGTGACGGCTGCGAAGGCGATTCTGTACGGACTCGGAGATGAAGCCTGACTCGGAGGAAGCCGGCGATCAAGCTGAGAGCTTTCGCGAGCGACCATAAGGTTTTTCTGGCTGAGCCTTCTCCCTAGCGACATGCGCCGTCTGTTGGTGCCGGCCTTACTTTGAGGAAAATGCCGCGGTCCAGGCGCATCCAGATAGCAGCGGTAACCTGAGAATTGATGTTAATTATCGAAGAGTCGCATAGCCGAGAGAGCAACGATGCGATTACATTCCTGTGGCAAGCGATGTTTGCAATGCAGAAGCAGTTAGCGTTCGGAGAATAATATACTTCAGCCTTATGATTTCTCGCGAGCAAGGGCACTCGACTTACGTAGATAGTTGAAGCTACTACCCGAGGTAGATGTAGAATTACTAAATATACGTCTACGTCCTGACGATAGTTGCAACTACCTACGTAACGAGCTTAGATGTAATTAGTACGATAACCTCGGTCACGGCGCTAAATTTTGCAAACATCAGTATGGACTGCTCAGACTTCAACCAGGACCCAAAATGTTTGAAAAAAATGCCAGGGTCAGGAGGGAGAGCTGCGTCAACAATCCGATACTGTACTTGATCCATCAAACTCGACTGACTTATGATAGCAGCAGTAGTGCATCCCGCAAAGCACGCACTCGATTGCAATCGTTTGCGTTGCATCGGGAAATGGCATAGAGAGAGCTGTGGAGAGAAGACAGTCGGCCAGGTTCCGGAGTCTCTTCTTTGCTGGGATAGCGTGCATTCCCCTGCGTACGTGCCATTCATGGTGTTAGTTCGGGTCGCATTCCCAGATGGATGATGTTGAGGGTGTACTGTTTGGTGGTGAATGAGACGAAAGGTTGTGGTGGTTCGATGTGAGCAAAAGTGGTTGCCGCGGGGCTTTCCTTCCCCATCACTCCACATCGAACTCTTCAACATCAGCGCTACCATCATCATCATCGGTCTCTTATTCAGCGCCTGAACACGATGTTTCCTTCCGCTCGGGCCCGAGAAAGAGCTCCTTGACGCGTCGTCGGAGCCGCAGCTGGCCTCGGAACAGGCGATCGCTCTTCGCGTCTCCGCATCTCCGCGGAGAAGCTGTCCTTGCCGGCCTCATCTTTCCGCAGCTCTGCTAATCCAAGAGCTGCGATTTGCGCTGACGGACGCCATTCCGCCCTCGCCCTCCCGTTCCGCACCGAAAATCGCGTAACTACAATCGCTGCTATAGGTCCTGCGCTGTTAGGTTCGACGGCTGATCTGGCCGGTTGCTGAATCAGCCCATGATGCGTTTTCTTGCGCTCTTTCTTGTGGCCGCCGACGACTGCGCTGCCCAAAATAACGTGCGCTAACTGCGCCCGAGCTCCTCCTCCAATGGAAATGTTACGCCTGGTGGAGTGACACGATGGTCATCCGCATCGAAGGCTTGCTCTGCTCCTTTTCTGCATGTCCGCGGAGGTACTGACTATACTCGTGTATAAGAAGCCTGGAGAGTCTCCTCAGGCTGCCGGATTACATCACATCACAGCACCCAGAAAGATAAAGCATATTTCATCTCTCCCACCACAACAATGCCTTTGACTCCGGAGCAAGCCAAAATCATCAAGGCCACGGTGCCTATTCTTGCCGAGCATGGCAACACCATCACCACGCGCTTTTACGGCAACATGCTGCGCGAGAACCCCGATCTCAACAATGTCTTCAGCAACACGCATCAGGCCACCGGTCACCAACCCCGCGCCCTGGCCATGTCCCTGTATGCCTATGCCTCCAACATTGACGACCTCGGCGTCCTGAGCCCGGCCGTCGAGCTCATCTGCCAGAAGCACGCCTCGCTGTACATTCAGCCCGAGCACTACAACATCGTCGGCACCTATCTGCTGGCTGCCATGAAGGAGATCCTCGGCGATGCCCTGACCCCCGACATCCACGACGCCTGGGCTGCCGCCTACTGGCAGCTGGCCAACATTATGATCGACAAGGAAGCCCAGCTGTACAAGCAAGCCGACGGCTGGACTGACTGGCGCGACTTCCGCATTGCCCGCAAGGAGCAGGAATCCTCGGAGATCACCTCTTTCTACCTCACTCCCGTTGACAGCAAGCCACTGCCCTCCTTCCTGCCCGGCCAGTACATTTCTATCCAGGTCCCCGTGCCCGGTCTCGAGTTCAAGCAGGCACGCCAATACTCGCTGTCGGATTCCCCCAATCCGGCGCACTACCGCATCAGCGTCAAGCGTGAGCCGGGCGTTGACGGCGTGACGCACCCGGGCTACGTGTCTAACGTGCTGCACGCCGACAAGAAGGAGGGCGACGTGCTGCGCGTGTCGCACCCCTACGGCGACTTCTACTTCGACTCTGCCGCTATCCCTGCCGATGCACCCGTCGTGCTCCTCGCCGCTGGTGTCGGCCTGACCGCTCTGATGTCCATCCTCAACTCGCTCACTGCCAACACCACCACCCGCCCCATCACATGGATCCACGCCGCCCGCACCAGCGGCGCCCGCGCCTTCGCCGGCCACATCCAGAACCTCGCCGATGCCAACCCGAACCTGCGCAAGATCCTCTTCGTCTCGCAGCCGAGCGAATCGGATGTTCAGGGCCGTGATTACGACGCCACAGGCCGCCTGGACCTGGGCAAGCTGGACGCTGAGAAGGACCTGTTCGCCAGCGACAAGCGCACGCGCTACTACGTATGCGGCCCCGAGCGCTTCATGGTCGACATGCAGAAGGGCCTGAAGGAGCTGGGCGTCGATGAGGAGAGGGTGCATCTCGAGCTCTTCGGCACCGGTGGCGTGCCCAAGGCTTAGATTCTCACTCGCTTGTTTAGATGAGAAAGGAGTTGGATGTATATACCCTCTTTGCGCCTGATAGAGGAGGTTGCAGAGGACCATTGTAAGATAAGAAAGTAGAACATGGGTTTTATGACTGTGGGGGTGGGCGCATGTTGTTTTAGGTTCCCCCCTCTTGGGTCCTTTTCATTATGCTGTAAGGAAGCGCTTGATATTGCCTTTCACAAAGGTTTACTGGTGTTGATGGAATAATTGGGCTGGGAGAAGAAGTACTCGCTGTAGAAAGAAAGAGAATAGTATATGTCATTTTGTACAAGCATCAACCATCGGGCTTCGATTTTATATTTTATTTCTAACCCGCTATAGTACTGAAGCGTAGTGCGTAAGCAGCTATAGCTATACGGGAGGTGACTAAAGCTTTTCAACCCCGCCAAGACCAGATCACGAACAGCCACACGCCACGTTGTAAGTCGGCTATTTTCATGGGTCGATAGAGTCCGTGTCCCTTTCCTGCCTGGAGAGAAACCGAAAGCAAAAAAAAAAAAAAAAAGACGGCATAGATCTACGCGACCGAAACCCCACATCGGAACTTGAAGTACATATCCGGAGTTCGAGATGAGTCAAATGAACGGCAACACCGATGCGGAGACCAGATACACGACAGCAATGGGAGCCAATGCCGGCCAATTCGACTTTAACCACCTCCCAAAAACTTGCTAGAGCCGCCGCATATCCCCACTATCTTCGCAGGATGGGGCGGCTTACAACTGGCGCCACCGTCAGCCGGCATTCGCTTAAGGAAGAGCAAAAGCTGTTGCCTTACGCAACGCCAGCAATGTAACGTGGAGTCGCAATCCTTCTTCACCACCGTGTTGCAACCTTAGGCAGCAGCATAAAATAAAACTTTCCCAACTATGCCGCCAAATCACCACTATCTCCCTATCCTCATCCTCAGTCCCTCCAGTGTTTTCCCAAACGGGTAAAAACCAAAGGTCCAAAGAGACGAAAAGGAGAAGCGAAGAAAGAAAAGAGCATCAGGAAACCCAACCACAACCAATCCCACCCCCCACACAAACCCCCATCCAAAAACACAACAACAAACAACCATGCCCCTCACCCCACCCTACACCCTCTCCCCCATCACCGAGGCCGACTTCGACGCCTGCATGGCCAACGCCACTCCGGCCTTCGCCGCCGACGCCATCCGCCTCGCCACCTTCCCGCCGCACCTGGTCGACCCGCAATACCCGGACGAAGAATCCGACTTCCGCCGCCGCCGCCTGCGGAAACGTCTCGCGGCGGGCTGCGTCGCGCACAAGATCGTCGATCCGGACGATACCTCCAAAATCGCGGCGTGGGCGGTGTGGATCCCGCCGCAGGGGAAGGGGAGGAATGGGGAGGAGGGGGAGGGGGAGAAGAAAGAGGGTGTGAATGGGGGTGAGGAAGGAGGAGAAGGAGGGGCGAGGGGTGGAGAGGGGTGGACGAATGATGTGCCCAAGTGTGCGGTCAGGGAGCTTTGGGATGTGCAGATTAGTATGATGAAGGAGGCGGAGAGCAAGGTTTTTGGCGAGGATAAGAATTTTTGGTGTAAGTGGTCTTCTTCTCCTTCTTTGTCTTTTACTGGGGTGATGGTGTGGCTGATTCGATGGATTTACAGACCTCGCTACGCTGTCGTGCCACCCGGACTATCAGGGCAAGGGCCTTGGTGCTGCTTTGGTGAAGTGGGGCCTGGAGCAGGCTGAGAAGGACGGCGTCCCGGTGTACCTGGAAGCTACTCCGTCAGGCAAGTTTCTGTATGCGAAATTGGGGTTTGAGACTGTGATTGAGTATGACATGGCGCGGTATGTTCCGGAGGGTGTCAAGTATGTGTTTTCCTGCATGCTCTGGAAGCCGAAGAACAAGCTGCAGTGATCTCTTGTTTTGGTGTCAGAAGCGAGCTGGTCTCTTTTCTAGAGAAGGATACTATTTCAATGCTGAATTGAAGGTCTTGCAGACGATAAGCGTTGAGAAAAGGAATGATCATCTATTATATACTTCAAAATCAACAAGTTTTTCCCTCCAATGATTCAGCCTCAAACATCGCGTGTTTTACTAGAATTTCTTGGCATAAAAAAGAAAAACGTGGGGGAAATAAGCCAATATTGTCGAGGATAGCCATCTGCTCTGCCCCTTCAGTTGTCACAGTGTTGAAACCATAATGGATTGACCTTCTAAGGGGCCCGTGACTAGCAGAGACTATGTACACTCAGAGGTGGGACTAAGCCCAATCAGGCCTTTTATTCTGGGTAAATACTACGTGCGGCTCTTCGTACTTCAACACATAGCAATCATCTGGGCCGCACTTCTTTTTCTCCACTAAATACTAACAAATATGTGCTATTTAGATACTTGCAGTACTGTAATTACCTAGCCTGCACTTCCTCTGTGGATGTTATATGCTTATGTTACGTCGCCCCCGGATCGAGTACTAACCTATTTTTATCCGCCTGCATGCTCAGGTGCCGCAGCCTCCAGCTCAGCCTCGTGCACCTCTACATCTCCCCCGCAAGAGTGCCTCGTCATCGCCATCTATAGGTCCGCAAGGCGTTGAACTGATTCACATTCGTCAGAGATATTCGGTCTGTAAAGCCGAAAAGCGGTCCAAGACATCAAGCACACCCGTCGAACATCCGAAGAAGCACAGGTACCAGTGAGAAAAAGACGGAATGCTTCACCAAGGCCACGCTGGTGAACAGACACTCGAAAAGAAGAAGAAGAAGCGCGGACCAGCCCGGGCCTATCAGTTCGGAAACACGATCATCGTGGAGGACGAGGACGGTGAGCTTATCAAGAAGTACGAGATTCCGCCGGACAGGTCGAAACAGAGCGAAAAGCCTGCGGTCAGCGAGAAGATCCGTCATCGCTTAGTGCGCATGGGATCGTATCTTGGTATATCCTACGGTGAGACCAAAACCGGATCAAACGAAATGGAGGTCGCTAGCGAAAGCAGTGATGGTACTATCACTACAAATCCGCCGGGCCAACAGCCGCAGACTGTCACAGCCCACAAGCAATACCCCCATGGTATCGATGATACACAGAAAGATGATGCCAACCCCTCTACCGGCGGTCAGGTTGTCATCCAGGAAATTGATAGGGATGTTCTTGAGGTTGAAAGCCCGAAGGTCAGCACGCACGAGATCCCTCCCCTTCCACTACCATTTGCAGCCGGCCTCCTTAGTTACCATAGCTGAACATCACCCGCAGAACATTTCCAGCGGCCACAACTCCAATTCTAGCCCCGGTTCCAGTGTTAAGGAGCTCCCTAGAAGCCTGGAAAACAGGCAAAAGCGCGACAGGCTCCGCGAAGAGGAGATTAAGGACGAACCAATGAGCTGGCGCGCTCGCTTGGAGCTCTCGTCGAGCGACGGTTCCTTGCCCTCGGCCAACGAAGAGAACCACGACAGCCTGTCGACCTGGCGCGCGCTCTTGGGGCTCTCATTGAGCGACGATCTCTTGTCCTCGGTCAACGAAGAGAACCACAACCGCTTGCAGCAACAGCCGAAGGACCGCGCGAGAGACCTGAGCGAGGAAGAAGACTACTCCGAACGAGACCCCCGCTTCTTCGATGAGGATGACATCCTCGATACTCGGTATATACCGTGGGACCGATTCCCTAATACATCACGCTTACGGGTCTTCTCCAAGAGACACCTCGACCGGGGTGATGGGGAGAGGTTCACAGCGGACGAATTGGATCAGGTTGAAAGCCTGCTATTCCATACTTGTAGAGACCTGAGCTGTTCCCGTAGCCTTACAGACCACCAAACAAGGCAAATCACTCATCTGGGCCGCATGGGACGAATATGTCTGATCCTGGACCTAATAGAGCAGAGACAACTCCTACGGAATTTCATCCGGTTGAAAGTCGCCGACGACTCGTTGCCGCTACTGCTCCCAATACTCCAAATCATGTTGCCCCCCAACAAGGATGGAGAAGGCGTAGCAGGGCTTTTCTTCACTGAGCAGTTCCGCGCCGTGTCGCGAGACTGGAGCAACGGGGCACACCACGTAATGCACCGGCGGGAAGCTCTCCCATTCCGTCCCCTCCGCTCCATCGGCTTCGGCTCGCAAGGGTCGATCGATGAGGTCCAGCTTCCCGACACGAAAGAAACATGTGCGAGGAAGAAGTGGATCGCGGGCGCCAACCTGCAGAAGATAACGGCGCGCTTCGACGACGAAGTGAAGATCATCAAGAAGATCGCCGCGCACCCGCACATCCTGGAGCTCCTGGCCAGCTACACGCGGGGACGCGAGTTCGGCCTGCTCCTACCGGTGGCCGACTGCGACCTTTGGCACATCCTCACGATGAACCCTTCGGAGAGAGAGGACATCATCCCGAACCAGAGGCTGATAAAATCGTGGGGCTGCCTAAGCTCTGGACTTCTGTTCATGCACGACAAGGGCATCAAGCACAAGGACATCAAGCCGCGGAACATCGTCCTCCGCCAGGGAGACTTCCAGTTCACCGACTTCGGCCTCTCCAAAGACGTTTCCGACCTCTCGCACTCCGTCACCGACGGCGCTGATCGCGGCACTTTCAGATACATGGCGCCCGAGGTCACCGAGTACCAACCTCAAGGGCGTGCTGCCGACGTCTTTTCCTTCGCCTGCGTCCTATTCGAGATTTTCAGTGCCTGGGGAGGCATCTCGGTCGACGATGCCGATAGCTTTTCCGCGCTTGCGCCATTCCATAAGAACTTGTCGGCAATCCACACTTGGATAGGGGAATTTGCACCGATAACCCCCCTGAATCTCTTGCGATACAAAAAAAGCAAGAGCATTTTCGGGGCCATGTTGACCCACAACCCAGTGGACCGACCCCAAATGCGTGATGTGGTATTCAAAATGACCATGGTTTCTTATCCTGGGGACTTGTTCTGCAGCAGATGCCTCGACGTGGCCCTAAGGCGCTCTAATGTGCCTGAGGTGCCAAATATGCCTGAGGTGCCAAAGGTGTCTAAGGTGCCTAAGGGTATGAGATTCAGGTCGTTCGGCTCGATGTTTGCCTAGTTCAATGTCCGTTGCTCAAATTTTCGAGAGACTGGCCTTTCTTGACGACATCCGTTCCTTGGAACACGACAGCCGCGGCTTCTACCGGGTCTTCAACTCACACCAGCTGTGTCTCGTGCGGGCGGTACCGTTGTCATACTCCGGTGGTGGCACTGAGCGATGGACACTTTGGCCTATGTAGAATCTTTCAAGGGCAACTCGGAAACAGATGGCCACGAGAAGGCTTGTGTCTGCTTTCCAAGGTCTACTGGGACGACCGTTCCGTGGGAAAAAAAAAAAAAAAAAGCTGGGAGTGGTCTGACTCTTTCTTGGGACACTATTCCTTAGATGCCATGCATTTATGGCCAGGTGGATGCTTCAATTGTTTGTAGAGCTTTAGCGTACGGCAAAAACCGAGTTTCAGCACCGAAATTCGGGCATATATGGGTAGTTGAAGCTATCGTCCGGACGTATATGTATAATTATTTCCCAGCATTCACATCACTACAGTAAATAGGCACACGCACAAAGGTCGTTGAAATGATTTCATCTATTCATAACCACGCCCATATCCGTCTGCGCTCGAGACCCTTGCTGCAAAAGATAGAATAAGGGAAGAAGCCAGAGGAAAAAACACAAGAAGCTAGTCCCTATCCTACTCTCAGCCAGCCTATCGAAACACGCATCCATGGTACCAAACTTTTGCCCTTTTTTTTCCCATTTCCCCACCCATGGGACCCACTGTCGTCATCGTAATCGTTCCCGGGTGAACCAGTCTTTCCTCTCATGCAGACCCGACCAGAAAAGAACGGGATGCCTGATCCAGCTGATTCACCCACCCAGGGAACCCGTCCCCAAATTAACCCAGAACCCATCCGCATTCCGTCGTCATGAAACACACAAAAAGCCCCCAAGAAAGAAGAAAAAGAAGCACATCTACTGCCACCCAGGAGAGAAGCAAATCAGCCGTAGTGTAAGAGAAAGAACCCTGGCGAGCGCACGAGATTGCTCCCGGCAGGGGATCGAGGTGGTGTTGCCCATTGCCATCATGCCATGCCCGTGACTTCTTGCTGGACAAGGAGAGAGGATAATGTTGTCTCTTCATCATCAGAATCTTTGGGCAAGTAAAGCAAATAGAAAAGGACAACAACAGCCTGACCGTCTCATAATACATGCTCATAAACGTGTGGAAACTGGTGGCGCAATGAAGAAAACGGGGAATCAACGGGGCTGAGAATGGCTCCTATCGATGTTCGGAAGAAACCATAAAGGGGGTATTCGGAGGCGTCCGGAATAGAAAAAGAAAAGAAACGAAAGTAGACTCAATTGCCGGCGAAGCCGTTCCACGTGGCCCTCCATACGAACGACGGCCCCGGGATGGCCGGACCGGTGAGCCAGAAAGAAGAAGACAGACCCTAACTTTTGAGCACCACCAAGCGTGAACCCTGGAGCAGCGACAACGCCTGATACGCCATTTGAGGACCTAAAGACTGAGAAGTTGAAAGGCTAAAGGTAGCGGATACGACGCTTAAGCCTTGTTCTCAGAGGCCTCGCCCTCCTTGGCGGCCTCCTTGGGGGCAGCGTTCTCATCCTGAGGAGCATCACCCTTGCTCTGGATGTACTCCTGGTACACACCCATAGCCTCGTCAACCTTCGCACGGAGAGCGTTCTCGTCGGAAGTCCTGTAAGGGCTGGTAAGTTATCTAACAGTATATCAAACCGTCAACGCGTTGGGGAGGGACACTTACAAGTTGATCAGCTCAGCATTGTCCATCTCCAGGAGCATACCGGTGATCTTGCCGGCGAGCTCGGGCTGCATGGCGTGGATCTTGGGGTAGAGAGCCTCGCCGAGCATCTGCTTCTGCTGCGGCGGGGGAGCGGCCTGGAGAGCGCTCATGTCGACACCCTCACCCGGAGTGGGAGTCTGGCCGGGAGCACCGCGACCGCCGGGGAAGCCGGGCTGGTTGCGGTTGCCGCCGCGGTTGTTGGGGCCACCACGGTTGTTGCCGGGAATCTGACCGCCCATCTGGGGCATGTTGGGCATGGGCACACCAGGCATAGGACCACGGCCAGCACCACGGCCGCCCATGGCAGCCTGCTGCGCGAGCATCTGCGCGTAAGCGGGGTTGAACTGAGGCGGGATGCCAGTCGGAGGCATAGCGCCAGGGTAGGGCATGCCCATGGGGGGAATCTGCTGGGCGTTGGGGCCACCACGGCCACCCTGCATGGGCAGACCCTGAGGGAAACCGGCGCCACGGCCGCCGGGCTGCATACCCTGGGGGAAGGGCATCTGGCCACGACCACCCATGAAAGGCTGCTGGCCAGGACCGAAGAACATCTGGGGCTGGACGAACTGCTGGGCGGGCATGCCAGCGGCAGCAGCGGCCTGCTGCATGCGGATCTGGTTGCGGGCCTGGATCGTCGCCTCGAGCTGGCTCTTGCGGACATCCTTGCGCTGGGCCAGGGCAACGTAGAGCGGCTTGCCGTTGACCATCTTCTGGTTCATCTCGGTGACGGCCTTCGTGGCCTCATCGGGGTTGCTGAAGCAAACGAAACCGAAGCCCTTGCTCTTGCCCAGGATCTTCTGCTCACCCTTGATGGTAACCTTGTCCATCTCCTTGGTGAGCTTGTCAACACCATCCTTCTTGTCATCATCGGAGCCAGCGTTCTCCTCAGCAGGCTGCTCCTCCTCGGGCTTCTTCTCCTCCTCTTCTTCCTCCTTCTTGGGCGACTCGCTGCCAGCGCTACCGACAGGCTGGGTATCGCGCATAACCTTGGCAGAGGTGATGGTGCCGAAGGGAGCGAACATGTCGCGAAGCTTCTCGTCATCAACATCGTCCTGCAGGTTCTTGACGTACAGGTTGACACCCTGGTACTTGGACTGCTTCTCGGCGCGGGCAGCCTCGTACTGCTTGCGCAGCTCCTCCTCACGCTCGTGCTTCTTCTGCGCACGGCCGACGTACAGCTTCTGGCCCTTCCACTCCTTGTCGTGGAGCTCGTCAACGGCCTGAGCGGCGCTCTCGTGCTTGACGAAGTTGACGAAACCGAAGCCGCGGCTCTTGCCGGTCTCGTTGTCGTGAGCAAGCGAAGCAGAGGTGATCTGACCATACTTCTCGAACAGCTCGCGGAACTCGTCATCAGTAGCCTCGACGTCAATGTTCTTGACATAGACGTTGGTGAAGTTGGCCTTCATCTCCTCGAACTTGCTCATGCGGTCCTTCTTGGGAATGTGGTGGCCAACGAAGACCTTCTTCTCGTTCAACAACATGCCGTTGACGGCCTTGATGGCGTTGTTCGCGGCCTCGGCGGTCTCGTAGTGAACGAAGCCGTAGCCCTTCGAGTTGCCGTTCTCGTCCTGAGCAACCTTGCAGCTGAGGATGTTGCCGAAGGCAGCGAACGTGTCGTGAAGAGCCTTGTTGTCAATGGCAGAGTCCAGGTTCTTGATGAAAACGTTGCCCTGACCAGTCTTGCGGAGGGCGGGGTCACGCTGAGACCACATGATACGGCAGGGCTTGCCCTTGATCAGAGTGTAGTTGAGCTCCTCCAGGGCCTTCTCGCCGTCCTCGGAGCTGTTGTAGTTGACGTAGGCGTAGCCGAGCGAGCGACGGGTGACGGCGTCGCGGCAGACACGGATAGAGGCAACCTGGCCGATCGAGGAGAAGAGCTCGAACAGCATGGCCTCGGTGACGGAGGGGTCGAGCTCGCCGACATAGAGCGAGGCGGAGTTCTGGTGGGCGGAAGGTGCGGCGGAGGTAGGCGTAGGGGCCTCGGTGGCGCCTGCGACGTTGGCAGTACCGTTCGCGTCGCCGGCGACGGGCGAGGTCGGGTTGGCATCAGCGCCAGGAGCAGTGGAGTTGGCAACCTCGGCGGACATGTTGGTGGTGTTCTGCGCGCGGGTCAGCAGACTGGAGCTTGGTGGACGCGGCGCACGACTATTTTTCGCAGGCGACACGCGCAAAGGTGGCTCTTGGAGCGTGGAGGCTCACCAGCGAAGAGGCGGGGAATGGGTATTGAGGATCTGCGTGTGTCGCCGGTCGGCTGGGACAGGGAGTCGCTCGGAAAGCAGGGAGATGCTCCGGGCGATGAGATTTGGCGGAGAGGGGCTTTGCGGTGAGGCAGCGGGCTGGGCGACTGTGCGGTTGATGTCGACAGGTCGCGTCTGCAAGAGGTGGCTTCGCCGCGGGTTTTTTGTAGGTTTTTAACTTTTTTTTCTGTGAGGAGAATTTTTTTCTGAAGGGAAGTGGGCAGAAGGGAGACAGAGACTCAAGGAGAGGCTCGCTCGGGCAGTTGCGTGGGCGTGTGTGGGTTTTGTGAGCGAGAGCTTTGTCGCAGACAAAAGCCAAAGGCTATGAAATAATTTTGTGCCAAGCCGCCTCACCCAATTCGGCAGGGACGAACCTTGGCGCACAACGGCCGCCGCGTGCCTCAGGCAGCCAGCACCCGCTGCAACGGCCGCGACGCCGCTCGCTGGTCGCCCGCCATTAATAATGAGCCTGTCCTCTGTGTGCGCGCTCACTCGCTCTGCTTGGCCGCCGCCTGCCGAGCGTGCAGCTGCGCCGTCGCTTCGATTGCCTTCCAGAAGCCAGCGCACCACAGCGCACGCGGCGCACACAAAGACCCGCTGCACGACGACAGCCAACGCACACGAGCACGCGCATAGCAGAAAAACACTGAGATCATCATTGCACACACAGCTAGTCCGGCGCCTCCCGCCACCGTGATTCGGAGCAACCAAGAGCCAGACATGCCACGCGGTGGCTTGCGCCTGCAGGTACCATGGTAAGACGGATGTGGCGCCTGAGGCTGCAAGCCCTATCCAGTCCATTCTGCAATAAACGAGTCTTCGACCCTATTCGTGTCCCAAGAGCCCTAGACGCCTTCCAAGATATACAGAACAGATTACACAAAGGGGTATTTTCATCACAGTCGTACCGGCGGCTTCCTAATCTTGCAAACTTTCGTCCCAGCCACCCCTCTCCAACAGGAACACCTGCACCCGGTTCATGCAGTCTTCTATGCCTTTCCCCAGGGCCTCCCTCCACTGCTCCTCCACCAAGTTGACCTTCTCCTTGAGGTCCTCCGTCAGCCTTTGCTCTTCGTCGCGACTGATCATGCTCATCTCCTCGTCCACAGCCTGCCTTTCCTCACCCTCCAACACTCGTTGCGTGCCGAGGAGCTTCGTGTTCGCTGTCATGACGCCAGTCTTGACCTCGTGAAGTAGACACAGCAGGTTTGTCTGGCTTTCGATGAACTGGTAAGCAGATTTTTGCGCGTGGGAGAGCAGGCTGAAGAGGTACTGCAGCGGGTGGTCGTGGTAGCTCGGGTTCTCTTCGAACTCCATCGGCGGAATCAAAATTTCGAAATCGTCTGTCAGCGTCTCGGGAATCTTCTGGACGATGTCCAAAAGGCCTGGCCCAATGTCCCAAAACGCCGAGAGCTGATCCTCAACCCCGCGAGTGACGCTTTCTTCCACAGTCGCGTGGAAATCCTCAAAGCGTTTCAACGACTGTTTTTCATGTGCAACCTTACGCTCATGAGCGTCTTTGGCAAAGAAATCTTCGGCCTCGCGGACCTTATCGTTGTTCTTGGCGGCAGCATATGGTGTGACGACGAGTGTCTTGTAGAGATTGTTCCGCTGAGCCTCAAGCTCGAAAAGCTCTTTGTACAACTGCTCACGGCCTTCGAACAGCCACTTGAGGAGGGTGAGTTTTTCAAGAAGCTCAGGCTGCTCATCTCCCTCTTCTTGTGTTTGGTTCGGACTCGTCGCCTGGGCCTCATTTAGCAAGCCAATCTTCAATTGCTCGATTGAAGCTGTAGCTTTCCGGATACGCTCTGAGAGGAGGGCATGCAAAGGAGTCATAACATCCTTTTGGAACATGTCAAAGTCTTGCTGAATCCGTCTCTGCGTAATCTGAGCTTCGGTGGTGTCGAACTCGGCCTCAGCCTTGGCTGCCTCTCCGAAAGACATCTCGCCCTTGACAATCTTGTCTTGTATTTCGGCCCTTAGCTCGGCGCGACGGCTCCTCTCCCCATTCGTGCCCCTTTCCCTCAGCGAATCACTACGAGTTCGGTAGTTCTCTTTGATGGCGTTCGCGTCTTCGGGGTCTTGTAGCGCACGCAGATTTGCTCTGATAGACCCAAGTTCGGGGTGGCTATTGTTCACGGCTGGGTGGTGTCGCGGATAGGGTGGTGGCAAGGTCACAAGTCTGGAAACGTCCAGCTTGAACGGATCCGGTGTGGCGGGCGCAGAATGAGTCCAGTACCCAAGCGGGGGAGGGGGAGGGATTTGCCCCCCCAAGTCCTGTTCATGCCAGCCGACCTTCTCAGGAGGGTACTCATTTGGACCGTAAACCCCGACAGGAGTCGTGTCGCTAGGCCCAGGAGTACCACCTCCGGAGTAGTTGTCACTCTCCCACTGCATGTATTCTTGCGCCTCGGTAAGTTGAACTCCCATGTACTTGGATTCCCGCTTCGACCGTTCAATCTTCTTGCCGCGACCTTGAGAGCCATTCGCACTTCCCTCCCACCAGCGGCTAGCAGACCGGCCTCGTGAGTCTTCTTCGTCTGGGACTGTGCTTACAGCCATGCTAGGAATTGGTGAGAGACAAGGCTGCCACGAATTACTGTCCCCACGTGATCGTCCAGGTGGGCCGTGGCTCGATGCGCTGCTGAGTGGCGATTCCGAGGCCACCCTGGGGCTAAAGGTAGCAGAGGAAACAGCAGGGCTAGCGTTGGCAAAGCTCTCTACAGATGATATGGAATCCTGTCGCTCATGCTGAGACACAGGGGTGGTGTCCATCTTATTTGGTGTCGTTGAGCGCCTGCCAGTCGAGTTACCTGTGTAGCTCCGCCACATGTCCCGAGTCAAGTCGAGGATGTCGCTGGCCATAGCCTCAAATGCTGCAGAATAACGATCGCGACGCAGGCGGGATTCGTGGACTATGAAGTCAGCAAAGAGCTCCAAACGCTCTTGGTCTGTCATGGCAGCGCTTTCACGCTGAATGAATTCACGGTGCCGATCAATTGAAGACTGTGCGAAGAGTTCTTGATCCGTTGGTAGCCTTGCTTTACCGGCGGCGACGCTCGACGAAGATGAAGGACGAGAGGGGTGGAGTGGCTGGACCATCGGAACGTTGTCGAGGGGAGTATGCAAGATATGAGAGATAGGTCGCTCATTTCCTGAAGAAGTCGTGGAGGTGCTGGATGGCATGCCCGCAGAATGCGGCGGTGGTGTCGGCAGGGTCTTTGCGTGAGCACCAGGGGAGGGTTTGAACCGCGAGTTTGGCTCACCGTAGCCTTCGCCAGCCGGACTGAAAGGTGGAGTCGGGGCGAAAGATTCGGGGGACATAACCATTTGTCGAGGCGTGGAACCAGTCGATTCTGCTTGCAGATCCCCGAATGACTTGTTAGACCTAGCGCTTGGCTGCCCGCTTGAGGGCGAATTCAAGGCGCTTCCGCTTCGGGGTGTATTCTTGCGCCGTTGACTGATGGCACCTGAATCAGAAGTAAGGATAAGGTTTTTGGGTCGCTGCGCAGCCTCCAGCTCAGCCGCCCATGGATTGTTGCTCGGCTCGATGGCACTTTGTGTCTCGGTGACCTTCTCCTTGGCAGCGCGGCTTTCGCTTCGCCTTTCTCGAATGCCTCTTGCGCTGGGATCTCTGCGCGCAGGCGCTCTGGAAAGTCCAGAAGCCGATGATGATGGATATGCCGTCTGCGGTTCCGATGGCCCAGAGGAATTAGTGCCATCCAAGTCACCTTGGACTTGTGTTGTGAGGCGCAATGCCCTTCCCCAAGGCGACTTTGACCTGTTGCGTGCATCTTCTTCACGCCAATCGGCAGGCGTTGGCGGAATAGGGCCGAGCGAGCTACCAAATCCTGCTGCCCTCCGGGGTGCAGGCGCAGCCAGGGAGTTCATTCCTGATCGCGACGAGAGTTCGGAGGTTCGATTCATACTCTGTGACCGTGAGCTGCTAGGCGGCGGACCAGGTGGTGGCGGAGGTAGTGGCATGCCGGGTTCCCAAGCCGCGGTTCGGGAAGGAGTGCTTGAACCTTCATCACGAAGAGACATGCCAATACCACCGGTCGAGGCAGCTCTTCTTGCTGCCGGGGGGCGCAGAGCAACTTCAGGAGTCCATTGAGCTTGGCGATGGGGTGTTGCACTAATTTTCAAGTCAGCTTACGTGCCGATGGCCCTTGGGCAACGCTTGCGACTTACGGTTGGCTGGGACCCGCGATTGCTATCGGGTGCTGTGTCTGCAACGGGCCTGGTGTCCTCGCCAGTGCCTCGGTCGTCTGCAGTCTCAATGAATCAATTGCGCTGCGAGACTGCTCCGCACTACTTCCACCCCTACTTCTGTTAGTCAGAGCCGAGAGGCCGAAAACGGAGCGCTTATCCCGGTTGCGGGAGCTGGACCGATCGCGTGCATTCGCAGGTGGCGGTGGAGGGAAAGACGGCTGTCCTGAAGGTGACGATGTATGGCCAGACGGGCTTTGGCTGAGCATGCCGATACGTGGGGAAGAAGTGCTTTGCGGCGTAGCAAACGCACCACTCGAAAGAGACGGTGAGCTTCCCATGGCAGCGGACATGCTTTGTTGCCCGGGATTCGGAGAGTACGGAGGCGGCGGAGAGGGCATGTTCGCTGTCAGAGAAACATTAGTGACCTTTCTTGGTGACAATCATTGTATGAAGGGGGCATCTGGGATAATTTGCGCAACTCCGAAAGGATTGAAGATGAATAGAAAGTATAAGATAGCTAAGAAATAGAAGAAAGCAATTACCCTCCATGCCCGTCGCCTCTCTAGTGCTCCCTCTCAGCAGGCCGCCTGGCGAGGAAGTAGCATGCGGCATGAACTGGCCGCCGACATGTGAGCCATGTCTTCCCCATTCCTGCGGATTGTACGAGGAAACGGCAGAGGACGGGCCGCGGAACGCCATCGGGCTGGACACTCTGGAAGCACTCGTAGGGGCAGTCGACGGTTGTGAAGGAGGGTTGGAGGAAGCGGCATATGGAGAAAAGGGCAGCGCGGAGGGCGGCGACACAGCAGAGGCGGGAGTCTGCAGATAGGGTGTTCCGGCGTTGCTATGGTGCAAGGACGTTGATATTGCCGGAGGCTGTACAACCATGCGCCGGGGAGGGCTCGACACTTGCGGCCGTGCCGGAGGTGTCGCAGAAGCTGCGGACGGGCCTGCTACCTGCGGTGGCGGAGGCCCAGGAGGAGGAGGGACCGGGGCGTAGGAACTCATGCTGGCGCGACGGAGCCGTGCTCTTGATAGCCAGCAGCGTGCATTAGCTCGGACGCGATGTGCCTGGTCGCCTGGGTCGCGCAGGGCAAGCTGGGAGGCTGTTCAGTGTCTCAGGATGGGGCCCGACCCAGCGGCTACTGCGAGCGAATGGAATGGAGCAAGGCGCGAGGAAGCGGCGCGGGAGGAAGCACAGCTGCAAGCCGCCTGGACATAAGGATGGCGCCGAGTCAGACCACGCGCGGGCGGGAGGAGGAGTGTTTGCGCATGGCGGCGTGAAGAAGTTGAAGATCGTGTCCTAACGTGATTTTCGCAGCGGCGCGACGTCGTTCATTCGCCCAGGCCGCCGAGATGTGCGCTGAGTAGAGAGGGCGCTCGGACGGGAGCGATGCGCATAGCGGCGTCCGCGAGGGCGTCGCCGGGGCCTAGCACTGAAAGCGGCTATCGACTGTGCAGAAGCGACCGCGCGAAGCAGGGGCGTCGGCGAATGAGGGCGGCCGATTGTGGGCAGAGCGCAACGATGCGGGAGGGGGCACAAGGCCGGGCGCTTAAAATTCAGGACCCTCGCTCGCCGTGTCACCCGGCTAAGACCAAGCTTTGGGGGCTGCTGCGCTCGCAAAGAGCCGCGATGCGGCTACACAAAAGCACTGGCGCGGAGACTGAGCAGCAAAAGCACGCAGCTGCCCGCCCAACTTATGTACCATCCAGCTGCTGCTGCGTCGAAACGTGGAATACGTTCGCTGGGCACGACAGCTGCAGAGAGGGCTGGCGCTAATCGTGACTGCTAAAAATAGGCGGCCAGTAACGCCAGGCTGCCGAGCCTTGCCGTCCTGTCGCGGCGTCTGTTTGGAGCAGTGGAGGTTTGTGGGGCCCGCGGTCGGATCAGAGCCTAAAAGTGCAGGTGAAGAGTCGTTCATTCAACCGTCAAGCTTTGCTCCAAGAGACACTACTGCACTAATTATATACAGAAATCATCCCATCGTCGCCTTGACCTGTTAATTTTGGAACCTTATTTCTTGTGCTTTGCGTGCACGTCGATCACCTTCTGCACCTCGTCGTAACTGCCGAGGAAGATACCCGACCGGTCGTGAATGTGTTCCGGCTTCACCTCCAGCATGCGCTCCATCCGACTGTTCACCGCTTGGCCACCCGCTGTTCCTTGTCAGTAACTGTCTTGTCTCTGTTGGAGGTGGCTGGCTTACCGTTCTCGAACACCATGGCCATCGGGCCGCACTCGTACATGATTCTGAGCTTGCCCTTGGTGCTCTTCTTGTCGGCCGGGTAGGCGAAGATGCCTCCGTACAGCAATGTTCTGTAGGCATCGGCAACCATGGAGCCGATGTATCTTGCGCTGTACGGCTTGCTGCCGTCCTCGGGGAACTTGAGACTGTTGACGTACTCCTTCACCGGCTCCTCCCAGTACTGCATGTTACCCTCATTGACCGAGTAGATCGAACGCTTCTTCGGGATCCTCATGTCCGGGTGCGTGAGGATGAACTCGCCGAGAGAGGAGTCGAGCGTAAAGCCGTTGACACTGCCACCCTTCATGGTCATGACCAGCTGCGCCGATGCGCCGTACATGGTGAAGCCGCTGGCAACCATCTCCGTGCCCTTCTGAAGGAGCTCCTCCTTCGTGCCCTTGGCGCCCTCGGGCAGCTTGAAAATTCCGAAGATGGTTCCTACCGAAACACCAGCATCCAAGTTGGAAGAACCGTCGATCGGATCACATGCGACGGCGTAGCGCGCATCGGGGTGCTCGTCGAACGCAATGGCCTCCTCCTCTTCCTCCGAAACCAATATCCTGACCTTGCCGCTGCTCTTCATGGCGGCAATGAAGATGTCGTTTCCAATGACGTCAAGCTTCTTCTGGTCATCGCCCGTCGTATTCGAGGATCCCGCCAGGCCGGAAAGCTAGGCGCGGTCAGCTGGGCTTCCCAATCTCAACAACCCCTTTTGACTTACGTTGATCAGGGAGGCGCGACGAATGTAGTACGAGATGCTCTTGAATGCAAATTGCAGGGCGTGGCACAGGAGACTGGAGGGCGCAATGCCGTTAGCGCAGGTCGCGCAAGAGAGCACAAAGAGCGCGCACTTACGTGAAGTCACCAGTTGCCTCCTTGACCTTGGCCTGCTCTTCAGTGAGGAATCTGGTCAGGGTGATGATGTCGGTGTTGATCTTCTCCTGGCCAACGGCGCCGCCGCCGCTGTTGATTTCGGTAGACATGGTGAGGGTGGTGCTGGGAGGGAAGGCGGATGGATCTGGGGTATCAGGAAAGTAGTCTGGAGAAGAGTCGCACACGGCGGGAGGTAGGCTCTCAAGTAGTAGCCAGGAGCACGCAGCAGCAACTGTGCTTATGAAGTAATTGAGTGGGTACAGCTGGGGTCGGGCACGCGGAGGGAGCACGGTCTAGAGCTGGTGGCTTATGGTTGGACGCTGCTATCCCCTCGGCACCATGTGGACCAAGGGATCCTCTATTGATGTCAGTTTCCGCACCCAACTTCGTCACTTCGCAGGCAGATCCAGATGAAGGCGCAAGTTGCGATCGTAGATTGCGTGCAGGACCACCAGACTTTAAAGGCACTCGCGTGCGCTCGGTATGACGCTGGGACGCGCCCACCCACGGATCGGGGGGATGAGGGGCACGCTGGGGGCGGGGTTCCTCCAGAGCTTCGCGCATGCCCTGCGCGGCCCGAATTCTCCCGCAAAACCATCGGGCAGCGCAGGAGCGCCTCAGCAACACATGCAGCCAAGCTTCACGAGAGGTGGAAAATTGCCGTGGTTTGTCAATGGCTTGCTGCTATCGAGGTATTCGGAAAAAGAGATAGCCGTGCAGCCGCAAGCTCGGGTTAAAGATACCAGTCCTTCAGGGGCGCGTTTCCGATCACCTGCCGAACGTCTTTTCCGGAGATTTGACACACCAGACTCCTGCCCAGTGCATGCGGAATGCGATTGAGTCGCGTGCCGTATTGAATTGTTCGATCAGTAAACGCATCGGGCCGTTGAAGGCGCGGGCTGTGGCAACGCGGATGCTGCGGAACGATATCCGCAGGAATCTCGGGGATTGGGCCTTCACCTCGCCCACCCGAAGTGCATCGTGAAGCATTGACAGTGATGATCATGGTGGTTGGGCGAGCCAGTCGTAGCTTTCTCCGAGCCTGGGCTGATCACGTGCAGCTCCGCCGGCGGGCGACCCCCGGCCCGGTAAGCGAACGGACCTCCGCCGCCCTTCAAAACTTCATCGCGCCGAAAAATTTCCTCGACATCTCAACAACGCGTCCACCAACGCGCCATCATGCTCAGCGTCGCAGGCGCTCATGCTGCGCACTCTGCCATGTCTGTGACATGAAATATCACGCGCTTCTGACGCGTTCTCAAGGTAAGGAAAAACGTGCACCCCCCTCCCGTTTCTCTGATGAATTGGCAAACCGCATTACAAACTAGAGTCTTTGATCTCTATCGAGAAATGAAACTCGCACTTGCTTGCACGTCAGTCTGAGAAACATCGCATTCAGCACAGTTAGTCTTGCGCGCAGCTGGAACCGTTGCTAACCTGGAAATAGTTCTTTATTCCAACTCCATATCATGACCTGACGGTCCACAGCCTCCCGGCCTCATCAACCGTACGTTTCCCACACTCTCTCATACATTTCCCACATGCACAAAGATGATCATCGTATACTTTATACGCTGGAAATTACCGGCTGAGGCCTTAGGCCGCTGAAGATACAAATTGGCTGTTTTCTGATCCTGCTCTCAACCCGCATTTCTTCGAGTCTCCTACTGCAGAGTAGTAGCTGACAGTTCATATAGGAGTCTGGATTCTCGGTCACCGTAGTGGTACGCCGTCTCGACTTCTTCATCCCTTCCACCTCATATGATGAATGGCACTGGGCTCCGACAAGCATGACGGATATGCCACATTGCGGCAGGCCTAGAAAACCTCGCCCACTGATTCGGCGAAAAATGCTTTCGCATCTCAACAACTTCCGGCAACTCTTACTGAGACGAAATCAGGTGCTTGGCGAGAACATTCAGCTAGGCCCTGTGGTTACCTGCTCTTACAGCGAGCAAGTCAACCCCGCAGCCGTAGCTACTGTTTCGCGAATCGAGAGCTGGGTAAGTAAACAAAATATTTTCTTGCAACCTGATTTTCGTGATGAACACCTAGATGACGAGTCTTATTGGGGTTTCCCATGCAGACAACCTTTTAAAAATACCATTCATGCCTAACTGACATCATTGTTTTCTTGATTAAATTTGGATTTAATCTTCCGAACGCTTTCTAACGTCGCATCTAGTAATAAATCATGCTTGACGAGGTCCAATCATTCATGGGCGAAGTGTTTATGCAGCAATACTTTCTGGTATTTGAGCTCATGGTAAGCTTTCCTGCCGTCTTTCCCGCATTTATTTCATGATGAAACGACATTACAAATTGACAAGCATATGTCCAAGCACGCCTTGACCGGCTGCGAAGACGAGACTGTCTTGTCTGAATTATTCTGGATCACTCGAAAAAGACGCTTGTATGCGATTGTTCTCATACTGACGCCTATCAGATTATGACTGCTCTCCCAGGCTGCTGCGGTAACCTCGTCCATGGATTTTCCTCTCCGGCAATCGGCCTCGACAGTTCTTGTAAGTTCCTTTTTACTATTTCTGCACATTGCACATGTTAAATGATGATCCTTTTTAATCTCACGACGGTCGACATAGCTTATGCATTGATGAGAATGCCTTCTGACAAAGGCTTTGGACTGAAATTCATTGTTACCGCTTCTTTCTTACAACACTTGCTTAGTCGAAGCACAGCGCTAACGTTGGTGTTGTATCTAGGTTGGCCCATTTGATAGTGGAGATTTGGCACGTTGAAAAAGATTTTTCGTTGATCGTCCCGCCTTGAGCGGGACCTCGAGGAAGAACACGCGCCATCACAATTTGTCAATCGACGAGCTATTGACATGCTTTTTGCAAGTCTCCTTAGTGCTGATTGCCTGGTGGAGTATCAAAGACACCTTCATGGTGCCAGCTTCTGAGAATCCCAGAACTGGCGACTTTACCACTCAGTTATGCACATAGTTTGGCCATCTAAATGCACGAAAGCCCCGCAGGGTTGGTGATCCAGCAGCATTGTTAAACGATGTGGTCATGAGTGTCGTTCTTACAGGATCTGTTTGGGGATTCCCAGATTGCCCCCAGGCCCATGTGGAGCTACCATTAACGCATGGACATATAAACCCGCATGACTGATCATCTACTGGTGCCCAATTTCATTCAAATGCAAATATTGCGAACCCTTAGCGTCATACGCTCGTGTCTGGGTCTTCCAAGATGCTTCTGCAGCCCCTTCTACCAGATTCGTACGCAAAACTGACGTCAACAGTCCCGTTGGTGCTCATTGCTCACCCACCTGACACCCACAGCTCGGCTTTCCTTCCCATGTTCACGGGTGGGTAAACATTTCCGGCCCTTAATTTTGTGTTCCCCTGGCGCGCGTGTAAGCGCCAAAAGGGGCCGTCTTTCGAGGTGACGTTCCCTTTGCTTTTTCTCGCCGCCACCAACACTGCCACCAACTTGTTTTCCTTCGCGCTTCAGTTCTTCTTCCCTGGCACGTCAGCCTCGACCGGCAGATCCATGCCGACCCGCCGTGCGGTCAGGCGCACGCGCTCCTCCTCGTCCATGTTCATGCCCGGGTTGTAGCGCTCGAGCAGGGTGATGTAGAGGCGCTGGGCCTTGACGTATTGCCAGAACTGCTCCGTCTCCTCAAGGGTCGGGGCGCGCGCCGCGTGCCCGGCAGGCGGTGTTGCAAGCTGCTTGCGGAGGTGCTGCTGGAGTGGCGACGGGTTGGACAGCACGGGCTGCGAAGAGCGGGTCGAGGGCGCGTGTTTGGCGTCGCGCGCGGGCAGCTCGCGCAGAAGGCGGCGGTAGAGGGAGCGAATTTGCGTGGGAGCCGATGTCGCGGACATGTCGGTAGATTATCGATTCAATCGATTGGAATGCCTCGATGAAGATGCCGGGCGGTGAGTGGTGATGCCTGCGGGGAGGAGGGTTTAGAAAGCTGGAGTGCAATGCGGGCGAGACATTTTGCGCGGAGGTCGCGGGCGGCGAAGGCTTCTCTCCTCCGAAACCACCACCAGCCATCATGTCGTGAATTTTTGCCGCACCACGTTTCTTCGCCCTCACCATTTGCCAATGATGCCGCAATGGGGTATCACGCCCTTCACCTGCACACGGTGCACGCGGCGATTGCTCTCCACCGGCCGTCCCTTCCTTCCGGGCCATGGCAGCAGCAGCGCCAGCGGCATCCGCGTCGCGACGCCGCGCATTGCCGCCCGCTACTTCGAGACTGAGCAGCCAGTCAACTCCCTGCTCATCCGGCGACACCTCAGCCGACCTGCGCGACCGCAGCCCGTCCGAAATCACCTGCCCTCGTCGCCTCCTGCCGACCTTCTGACGACCGATGAACTCGCCGAAGAAGAACACTCGCGCGACGCCGCGGTCGAAAAATACCGCGAGGAGCACAAAGAGGAGATAGAGAAGAAATTGGGAGCTCGGTCCAGCCAGAGCACGCCGCTGTCGATGATACACCCGTGCTACCCACGCCCGTACGAGCCGCACCGGTACCTCTCGACGTTCATGCCGACGGACCAGCAGCTGCAGCTGGCGCGCCTGTTCTTCGCCACGGGTGACCCGCACTATGTCTTCACCTGCGCCTCGTTCCGCCAGTTCCCCCACGACAGCCCTCTGCCCGAGGTCGCCTTCCTCGGCCGCAGCAACGTCGGCAAGAGCAGCCTGCTCAACGCCCTGTTCGGCCGCCGCAGCCGCGGGTCGCCCGACAACCACGACACGGGCACGGCCAAGGTGTCGAATCGCGCAGGCAAGACGCGCACGATGAACGTGTTCCTGGTGGGCAAGGGCGCCCAGGGCGGCGCCAAGGCGCGCGAGACAGACATGCATGGGAAGGTGATCAAGGGCAGCGAGAGGGAGAGGTGGATCGGGCCTGGCAGGGGCGTGGCGGTGGTGGACATGCCCGGGCACGGATTCAAGAGCCGGGCCGAGTGGGGAGAAGAGATCGTCAAGTACTTGACAAAGAGGAAGCAGCTGCGCAGGGTGTTCGTGCTCGTGGACTCGGACCACGGCCTGAAGCAGACGGACCTTCAGGTGTTGGATCTCTTGCAAAAGCATGGCGTGCCGCATCAGATCGTGCAGAGCAAGGTAGACAAATTGCTGTTGCCGAAGTTGAGGGGCAATTCGAAAAACAGGGTACAGAAAGGTCTGGAAGTGTTGAGGAAGAGGCAAGAGGCAATAGAGAAAGAGTTGGCTAAGAGGGAGAAGCAGGGAATGGGGATGCCGGCCTTGGGGGAGATATTGTCAGTCAGCTCCGAGAAGGAATTCCCGTCTATCGACGCGCCAGGGAAGTTTGACAAGCTTGGGATCAATGGTCTCAGGTGGGCAATTATGCAGGCCGCCGGTTTGACTGAATTCTTAGAGTAGACATTAGACGGATTGAACCATCCATGCAACTCTACTCATAAAAGGTAACCAGACTCGAGGCAACTTCTGCTTCCACGATCGATACTTTATACCACCTATTCCCTGATGCTCGAAAATGAGAAAATAACTTCGTGCTCCCCCATTATTTCCGGCATTAGACATATTCCAATTTTTTCGTATATTGCCGCATATCTGAAAAGAGACACCGACACGGAGAGCAGTGCTACACACCCCACACAACACAGCCACAGCGCTCACAGCAAATCACCTGGAGCTGCGCCTCGACCGGACTTGTGCTAAGAACCCCTAGCCTAAGAACTAACCGATACACCAGAAGATTGAAGCATATCAATGAGTCAGAAGACATGTCGCTGCAATGCTACTTATATCTCCGATTCCTCATTACGGTTTGTATGCCACACACGCAACCAGTTCAACTATTCAACTTCAAATCCAATTACCGAGAAGTAAGTTCCTCAGTCTCGAAAATCAAAGCACAAATTGATGTTTTCCAACAGACCACGGTACCACGAACACAAACAACAAAATGTCTGCTCAGACACGGCCACCCGACAGCCTATTGGCCAACCTATCTATCCCGATGAACGACGACGACAGCAACGACGCGCCAATAGTCGCTTACCTCACGCCCCTCTCTGACGACAACGTCTCCCACCTCCTCCCAGCCCTCATCCCCCTCCTTTCCAATTGGCGCCGTGACGCCCTGCACTCCCACCTCCTCCGCCGCCTCGCCCACGCCTCCCCAACCTCAGCACTCACCACAGCCCTCGCCACCATCCTCTCCGCCCCCGACGCCCCCAACGCCTCCTCCACCAATCCGCGCACCCACGCCATCGCCCTCAACCATCTCGTCCAATCCCTCCCCCTCCGCGCCCTACCCCCCTACATCCCCGCCCTAACGCACCTCTCCAACCCACCCCCATCCAGTACCTCCGACGACGACGACGCCGCCCGGATCGCCGCCGCCTGGACCGCCTCCACGGCAACCGCCGTCCTGCGCCTCGCCGCGGGCGACGTCTGGACGCCGGAAAACAAGTTCGACCACCTGGCCATCCGCTCGCTGCACGCGGGCGCGCGCTCGCCGGCGCTGATGGCGCCGTTCGTGCCGGACCTGCTCCGCTGGCTGCAGGACTACCACTGGCCCGTGTACGCGGCCTGCGCGGCGCAGCTGGCGCGCTTTCCCGAGGTCGCGGCAGAGGGGGTGCGGCACGTGCTGCGCGTGCAGGCCAACGGCGACGACGAGTGGAGGCGGAATGTGGTTAACTTTGTGGCGGAGGACTTGCCGGGGGAGGTGAGGGAGGGGTGTAGGGGCGCGGTGGTGGAGGTTTTGGAGGAGGTGGAGGGGAGGGTGAGGGAGATGGGGGAGGGGGAGGAGGCGGAGGAGGCGGATGAGTTTGAGTTGAGAGAGGCGTGTAGGGAGTGTTTGGAGGTGATGGATTGGTGGATGGGGAGGGAGAGGGTGCTGGGGAGGGTGGGGTGGTGGTTGCCGAAGGAGGAGTTGGTGGATGAGGATGAGGACGAGCTGTGGTGAGGGTCAAGAACATGGAATTGTTCCCTCATTAATATACCCTTTCTCATGGATATGATATGTGCTGTAGAAGCCAAATTATATCCCAATTGGAAACTGATAAGGCGAAAACTTGTATCTTTTACTCTTATCTGCTTTCCCGGTGCCTCCTATGGGCCGGTAACTCTGCTGGTAACTCCGCAAACATCTGACTGCCGCTGTTTCCGTGACGGGTCTGCGCAGGTAATTCAGCTCTCTGCTCGTCATGTAGTTCCGCAACAATTGCGCTGCCATCCTTCTCGTGAGCCATAGCGTCTTTTCCGCATTGAAGCTCGGCTGTTTGGCTCTGTCCATGTAGCTCCACCCTCTGAGCGTCATCCAACTCCCCTGGGAAATTGCCCTGGCTTGAGAACTGCCTTTCTTTGTCCGGGTTCTCCTGGCCCTTCCGGTTGCGGCGCCTTCGGTCGATAAAAAGCACTCCACTACTCACAAGAACGATGCCAACGACACAGCCAACTACAATGCCTGCAATAACGCCAGGAGTTAGGGGAGGACCGGAGCTCGACGATGATGATGCTTGAGAAGCACTGGTCGTGGAGGAGGGCGTTGATGACGAAGTAGACTCAGAAGCGGGAAAGTTTGTCGTGGAGAAGACTCGTTGCAAGAGTGTGTTGTTCCACGTTGGTTCTCGATCGCTGAGGACGGTTGAGTAAGTGAGACTTAACGGAGGGGAGTCGACGGCTTACTTCTGCAAATAATAGTACTGCACGAGTTCCGATGGTTTGTACACCGAAGTGTTCAGGGCGCTTGCCGAGTAGTGATCTTCAAACTCGAGACTCGTCATGTTGAAAATTGCGATGCCCTGCTTGAAGGGATCCGCGCTGTCGAGCATACTCTGGTAGTTCGATCCGCTCTGATCTGTGGTGGATGAATCGAACCCGCCAAGTGTCAGAATTTGGCTCCCGCCGACTGCATTGCAGGTATGCTCATGTCGAGGATGTGCAGCGACGTAATCAACTTGGATCCAGTGAAATGCGGGAAGTGTGAGAATGAATATCTGGTCGTATGGCACCGCGCCGGATCCCGTTGTGCCCGGGTATCCTCCGTACATGAAGATTTCGTAAGTGCCATTGTCCGAGGAGACACCAGCGAGGCAAAAGCCCTTTCGCGCGTCCGGGGTGTTGCCAGAAGTGGATTGATCCCACCATTCGTCAGACTCCGGGTCGTAAATCGAGACAGTGTCGAAGCTGAAAGATTCCGATTCGTCCTTGAATTGCTCGGGTGCTCCTCCCATGACCACAAATATCCCCGACTCCCCAAAAGCAGGAACGTAATGCATGCGCCCTTCTTCAATTTTGCCATGAAAGTACGGTCTATCCACGGTCTTGTTAGTCAGTGATTTTGTTGTCATGTTAAAATCAACCATGCCGCTCAAGGGCAGGATGGTCTCGCCCAGGTCCTCGGTCTCTGTGCTTGATTGAGACGTTGATGCCCCTCCAAGCATGAGGCCTTTGCCGCCTCCGTAAGCAAAGAGAGATATGTAGCCACGGGTGATATCATCAAATGCAGAGTCGGTGGATTTTATTGCAACATCCCAGGTACCGCCTCCAGACCCGTCCGGCTTGAAGGACCACAGGCCCATTGGATATGGGTCTCTAGTCGCAAACTTGGAGAGAGATCCGGCAAATCCGGAATAAACGATGTTTTGATCTTCATCATACCATAAGCCGGTCCCTGTCAGGTCAGGGACATCGTCTGGTTTCGCGGTCGACCTGTAGCTGAGAGTCTCGTTGGTCCAATCCTCTGACAGATCAATAGAGAGAATGGTAGAAGCTTTCGGTGGAATTTTTTGTCAATACAAGTCCGAATTGACACACATAACAAGCGCATACAATAGTAATATGAAGTGTTGCCGTCAACTCGTCGTGAGAAAGATCCACCGTCGACATATAGGTAATTTCCGATGAGCGCAGCTGTTCAAATTAGCCTTGTAACGGCAGAAAGATGAAGAATGGTGCTTTGCTCACTCCCGTGACCTGCACGTCTCCTGAATGTATCTGCCGTAGTTGCACCATCTGCAGCACCGTCTGCAGATACCAGCTTGGCCAGAAGTGGAATTATGCTACAATATACCGGCGTAAACTTCATGATGGATGGAGGCCGCATCGTGAAAAGCAAAAAGAAGAAAAGAAATCACAGCGGAAAATAGTTATCCGCTGCAGAGCGACGGAGAGAAGAGAACGGCAGATTTGTGTTGCTGGGACCGGCGATCCCATTAGGAGGTGGGGCGCATGCGGCACAGCACGACTTTAAGCGCTGTATGCCCGAAAGTCGTTGGATCACCATCCACTCGGTAACGTATGAGGCAATCGGGCGGCTAGGCGGTGGGGATCGCTTTCTGTTGAAGCTCGAAGACTCGCTGTATGTTATCTCAATATTAGGCTCAGCCGCAACTAAACATATCTCGCGGCGTAGCTTCCTTCCCTCTGAGCTCTAATCCACACGGCTTTAAATACGCATTCCTCGAAAATGTAGTCTCCTGCTGCCAAATTCTAGCTTTCAACTTTATTTCATCGTGCTATTTCCCATCTCTTTGTACTTTACCTTTCGCCGCTACTATACTCCTTCACTGCATCAACTCGATCCCTCGTATTCGCATTCTGGTCGAATGCGTCCAAAGCCTCAAACTTTCGCTTTGTCTTGTTGCGGTCAGTGCTATTACCAACCTTCGCGGGATCCTGCTCTTTTGGTGAGCTCTTGTGCTCTTAGGAAATGATTAGCATGTAAGTGAGGTGGGGGCGTAGTGTCACCGACACGAAAAATCCGGTCCTCACCGCCGTGCATCCACCACCACAGTCTTGACGCCTCTCTACCGCAAGGCTTTGACTCTGTTGATGAATAATACAGCCAAACGTGTAGTGCTGAAGGTTTGTCTCTTGAAAATGCTGGCACCGGTCCCACAAATTAAAATGCTTTTTTATGTTCTAAAAATACCCCCTACAGCATCCTGGCGCCTAAATGATCGCCGCTGCGGTTGCTGTGCCGCAAAGGAATGGCAAGAGCCTTGGGTCTGCCATGACCCTTCGAATTCCTCTAAAACGTGTTCATTCCTTCTGATCCATGGCTTCCTTGGTGTGACATTTTTTCTGTGGCACCTTGTCTAAGCAGACTTTCCCGTTACGGTAATCAAATGAGCTTCCTACCAGGATTATGGCACCTCCAATGCACTCTCATCGCATTTGTGCTCATCTTGATTGATGCCAGTAACGCGAACACGCTTGTCGCCCGTCAGTCCGATGGCGCAACCGGCGCGTCAGCCTTTTTGAGAAGGGGCTATCACGCATGTATGTAAGCCAGCCGTCCACTTTTTCTCGAAATTCACTCACACGCGTGGCAAAAGCTCTGGTAGTAGGGGACTACGTGTACATTGATGGCGGAGAATTCGCGACATATGACAATGGCAAGGTCCAGCACGAATTCTGTAAGTGCATAAACGATGATTCACTCGAAGAAGACTACTGACATGATTGCCGCGAAGCAAACACACTCCTCTCCATCGACCTCTCGAAGAACTGGACCAACTCGACCGTAACGCTGCACTCGACCAGCAAACCGACGTCGGTCCCCTCGCTCGTCCAAGGCGGCCTCTGGTACGACTCATCCGCCAACCTCATCTACACCGGCTTCGCCGGGCGCACCTCCTTCCTGAACACCTCGGAGCTCGACCCCTGGCCGCTAGGCATATGGACCTTCAAGCCCGACGGCCTAGGCAGCGGGACGTGGGGCACGGCGCTCGCCTCGACCGACTCGGCCTTCGACAGCATCACGCGGCCGCACCTGGCGGCCGTCGCGCACGGCAACGGCGTCGGTTACGCGCTCGGCGGGTCCATCAAGACGGCGCAGGACGACATCGTGGGCAGCGACCTCGTCAACCTCGACGGCATGCTCCGCTTCGACATGGCGACCAAGGAGCTGACGAACGTGACGGTCGAGGGCCCGCGCTTCCACAACGGCCACCTGCAGCACGCGCAGATGGTCTACGTGCCGAACTTCGGGCCCGACGGCGTCTTCGTGGTGCTGGGCGGTGTGAAGACGAGCCCGCAGACGGACGCGTTTGACTGGGGGACCGTGTCGGTGTTCGATCCGAAGGAAGGGAAGTGGTATGACCAGGAGACGACGGGGAATACGCCGCTGGCCAGAAAGGAGTTCTGCACCACGGGGCTGGCGTCGGACAACAAGACGTATGAAATGTGTGTCTTCCCCCTCCTCCCGTCCTGGGATTTTACAAAAAGGCTAACCAATATTGGCCAGATTTGTCTATGCGGGTTGGGGCGGAGACCTGGGCACAGCCAGCATTCCGTATGATCAGATCTACATCCTGACGCTGCCGGCCTTCCACTGGATCAAAGTCGACTACACACCGACTCACACCCGACACGCTCTGACCTGCCACCCTGTAGGTGGAAGCCAGATACTTACCATCGGGGGTGTTAACTCCGCCTCCGAAGACAACAGTGGCACTATCTACCAATCGACCTTCGATGACAAGGACGAGTATACCCAAGGACTGGCCATCTTTGACCTGAGCACGCTGGAGTGGAAGGATGAATACAATGCGAATGCCAGCCCATATACCCAAAGTAGTTTGGTCCGGACGTTCTACTCGCAGAAGCATGTCCCTCCCACCACAGAATGAGCAGAGCATCTACTAACCAGCAACAGTTCCCGCAATCCCGTCTTCAACTCAACCCAACTCAAGACAACCTTCGACACAACAAACTTTACCAAAACCTCCACCATCGCCACCACAGGAAGCAGCTCCCCCAGCGCAGCCGCAACTACCGCTGCTGCCCAGTCCTCCAACTCTCTCAGCAAGGCAGCCATTGCCGGCATTGCCGTGGGCGCAGTGGCCGGGGCTTTGGCACTCATCGGTGGCTTGGTATTCCTCGGGTGCGCGAGGAGCCGGCGAGCAAAAAGAAAAGCAGAGGAGGATGAGCAAAATCAGCCGTTTCATGGTGGCGCCCCAATGCCGGAAATGCATGGCCTGGGACTTTCTGAGCTTCCGCCCGGTGAGTGGAGACATGAGATGCAAGGGGACCGGGTGGTTCATGAGAAGCATGCGTCAACTGTTCCTGCAGAGTTGCCTGCCGACGAAGCAGAGCGGAGGAAAAGTGGGAGGGTACGATAAGGGACAGGGACTTTGTTTGGTCATGACTTTTCTATTATTGCTTCTTGATACCTCTGTTGCATTCTATATTTTATTGTCTCGGTAAATAAGACTCGGTTCGGAATATGGTATTCTTTCAGTTCGTGATAACCTCCGTACAAGATCCACCCTGCTATCCTACACTGTAGCGCGGCGAGCGAAATGCCTCAGTGTCAGTGGGTATCATGTATTGACGACCAAAAAGCCAAGATAGACTATGTGTATCTCAGTCAGGGTAGTAAGGAGTCCATAGATGTACACCTCCATGCCAAAAGGAGTAGGTCAAAACGATCACCCTCCACAAATCCAGAGCAGCAAAAAGACTGGAGCACAACGGGCGCAAAAGAAATTGTCCCTACGCAGAATCGAACTGCGGACCTTCGGATCGCCACCTCTAAGAGGAAGTCATATTGTTGTAATATGAGACCGACGTCATAACCGACTAGACCACAGAGACAGGATGACTAATGCATTTGACCGCCTTTGTATAAGACTCAATTTTGCAATGGCTCAGATCATGAATGCTTTGCCAATCTCTCCTCTGTGGTCTTGAATATCTCAGGAATGCCCGCTCCCGTCTCTTCGAATGGCACGTCTTCCAATACCATCTTTGCAACACCCTTGGCACAGAGATATACCAACGCATTACCGCCGCCATTGAACCCTGCAAGAATCCATTGGTTCTGCTTCCCAGGAACTTTTCCAACATGTGGAAATCTATCAGGGGTGACGCCCATGACTGCACTACCCTGTCAGTAAACCGAAAGACCACAACATCCTCAGACACGTATAGCCTCCGGGAAGGGCGAAACTCACTTCCGGTCCAGATCCTCTCTAGCTTAGATCCACTGTCATCCCATCCCGTGAAGTTCCTCTGCATATAGCCCTCGAAGTACTTAGCCTTAATGACAGGCTCCATCAAGGTTGAGTCATCCACGGTGTTGTACCACAGCTCCCTCTGCCCTTCGTACAAAAACTTGCCACCCCCCACCACGATGCCACCGTCCGGCCTGGGGTTCAAGTAGTCAACCGTCTCCAGCTTCTGCCGGCCATACTCGATATTGTAAGTATGACTGAGCCGCGGCTGCGCCGGCTCCCTCCCATCCAGCGTCGCCAGATGCGCACACGTCCCCTTAAACGGCGTAATCACGCCGCGATACTCGTGAAGCAACCCAGCCGTATACGCATTCGTCGCAAACACGACCTTCCGCGCCCTCACCGTCCCCCTCTCCGTCCTCACCAGCCACTCCCCCTTCTCCCCCTCCCCCTCCTCCCCCTTCTCAACCCCCACCACCGCCGTCCCCGTCTGCACATTCAGTCCCTTATTCCACCCCATCGCCCTCTCCAACAACCCCGCCACGAATCGATACGGCCACAACGAGCACGCGGGGCTACTCACCGCCGCCTTCGCTCCCTTCACGCCCGTCAGCGCCTCCACCTGCTCTCCCCGCACGAACTCCCTCCCCCGCGTCCACTCATCCCCACGCTCCACGCACCGCCGCCACTCTTCCTCCAACCACGCCGCGTCGCTTTCCTGCACGAACGCGTCCCAGCTGCGCCGCAGCTGGAATTCGCATTCGGCGGCCAAACCCGGTTCGCGTGACGTGACGACGTCGGCGAGGGCGTCGATCTGGGCGCGGACGAAGGCGTCGAGGGCGTTGGCGGCGGCGATGGCGGAGGAGGAAGAAGAAGATGATGAGGAGGAGGGGCTGGAAGAGGAAGAAGAGGACGAGGAACGGGCGATTATCGAGAGGAGGGTGGCCGTCTTGACTTTGACGTGGCCGCCGTTGCGGCCGGTGGCGCCGGAGCAGAGTTGGCGGGCTTCGAGGAGGAGGGTCGAGGGCGGGTTGGGGGTTGAGGTGGCGAGGTGGTATCTGTAGATTTTGTCAGTTTTTTTTTTTTTGCGTGTTGTATAGCAGAAAGGCATTGAGGTGTCTGAGCCTCGAGAAGCCGTTTGAAGGAAAGGGGGAGCGCGTACGCAACGGAGACGCCGGCCAGGCCGGAGCCGATGATTGCGACGTCACATGAGGTGGGAAGGTCTGGGGTGCTGCGGTGAGAGTCGAGACGGTGCGGCTTCTCGCGCCAGTAGGAGAGAGTGGAGTTAGGGACGGGCAGGGTGTCGTTTTGGTGCTCTGCTGCAGCAGAATTGTTTTCGGCATTCGTTCTGGATGTTGTCACGCCCATGTTTCTCATCAATGAGGAGAGGTTTTGTCAATGTGTCGAAGAGTGGGATATTAGCAGTGGAGAGCCCCTCGTAGGTTTGAGGGGTGCTCGGCACCAAGTTTATATTCAGAGCATGCTGCAATGATCATGGAGATCTTGAACTGCGGAGTTGAAACAAGCATTTCTGCCTAGAACCGATATCAACTTGCAGGATGGCGTTGAGCTAGACCCACGCCCAAAAAATTGCCGATTGTTAATTCCCCGCTTATGCGCTGGTCTCCGAAAGAAAATGTGATATGCGGAGATAGGCGTTGGATTCGTCAGCGCTAATGCAGGCTCAATTGCGGAGTTGGAAGGTGGGCATCACGCCGAACTCCGTACTTAGGTCCTCATCCTGATCAGACACGGAGCTTGGAAGACGAAGTAACAACGCAAGCACGGAAGCTGGTGTTAGTACAACGGTAGCTCAGTAGTTTGAGTATACCCTAGGTTCAGTGGCAAGTTCTGGGGTAATTGAGCAACCATGGACATGCGCTACCCCAACCAACTGCTCGGGATCAGGAGTCGAAGCCCAACCCCATGGTATCCTGATTCGTGGGACTCAGTTGCAACAAATTTCAGGATCGCTTGTGATGGGAGAGTTAGATGGTTGCAGGCTGCTGAAATTTGAGTGCACACCTATACGCCCTGAGACTGCGGTGGCCATTTGACAAAACCAACTGCGGACCAAGGTAGAATGTTAGAAAGGGAAGGAATGGCAGTGGTTCATGTTCGACTCACTTACAAATATCAGACGAATGTTTCTCAGCTCTCAGGTCGGATCAAGAATGGTGAAGTTGACACAAGAATACGCAGGGAATTTGTCCATATCAAAATCAATTACTCGGTACTATCATGTGGTATGTCGTCCCCAAGCGAACCTGCAACGTCTGCGGAGTATAGAATAACGCAGCAGGATTATAAAGGGTCGATGCAAGCATCCATCTTGGTCTTCTTTAAAATGTGGAAAGCCAATAAGGCAAAGTGACAACCCACGGGTATATTTGAGACCGATAAAGAGAGAGGCAGGAATTGACGTCTTACCATGTTGAAATCTGTATGTTTCAGACCCTTGAAGATCAACCTCTACAACATTGTGCAGCACCCGTAAGTCTGGATTCTTGCAGAATCGTAAGACTTGAAATCGGGTCTCGACTTGAGATATCTGGGAAGAGGCAAACGCAGCAACGTTGCGGCCCAATTCCCCGCTCAAGTGCTACCACTTTCCTCCTGATGCATCGAAGGCAAACCGATAGCTTGGGGTGAGATGGTAGAAAGGGTAGCGGGGTTCGACCGGTAACTCCCGTTTGTGCGTTGCCGTGCTGTGCAAACAAGTACGACGTCGTACGCTGCCGCCGTCTCTCTTGACGTTGAAGAAGGCAGACGAAAGGAGTATAAAGCGGACGTCGACCGGCGACGTTGGCTGTCAACAAAAGCCACCACGCGGTTTTTGCCCTACCAAGCATCTCCCGAGCAGTTCTTTGCCCGCTTGTCAGTCACAATGTCTCCCACCTACCTCAAGCTCTTCCTAGCGATGCTGGGCCTCTTCAGCATTGCCACTAGTGCACTGCCAGCAGATCCAGAGGTCAGCCCAGCCCCTGTTCTGAGCAACCCGTTCAGATCCATTGACCGTTCCATGTAGAGCATCACCATTTCGCTCCAGGATCCACCAACTACTTCATCCATCGCTTTACCCTCGCCCACGATCCCAACCTGCGCCGGCTCGAACACCGAATTCACTTGCCCTGTCGGCAACGACACTCACTACGTAGCGCACGACTGCCAGGACTTCGTGATCGAGTGCGGCACCGACCGCACCGGCGGCGACCTTCCCAACAGCCCGCAGTATCCCGGATCATTCTTGGGCTGCGTCGACGCGTGCGCGAGCGACGAGGCGTGCGTGGCTCTCGTCTACACCGACGGGCCGTGCTACCTCAAGGGAGAGCTGGTGGCCACAGTTGAGCTGCCGGGCGCTACGGGCGCGAGGAAGGCGACGGCGTTGGTATCGGCGACGGAGACGTCATTCTTGGAAGCGCCGGTCGTGACCAGCTCGGTGTGGGCAGAGCCTGAACCTTGGACCACTTCGCTGAGCGCACCCATCGTGGTGACTACATCGGTCGTGTTTAGCGTCGCGAGCTCGGTGGCTGTGGCGACGGTCACCACGACGATTCTTGGAGTCTCGTCGCTTGGAATTTGAGGATTATGCGAGAGCAAGGGATGGGGTTGTGAGAGACAAATTGCTGAATGGAGTTGGGGAGTGACGAGAGCAGGACGTTCGTTCCTCGAAATTTCTGTTGTTTTAGCGGGAGCCTGTGGGGCGCACCGCGCGCGGAGCGGCTGCGGGTAGTGCCGGGACCACGAGATTAGGTAGCTCGACCTCACAAGATACGCGCACGCTCTTTTGATTCCTCCTCAGCTCAGGTCGTGTACTGGTGATACGTCCGCGTGCGCCACCGATTGTTGAACTGGATTGTTTGCACACGGCGCGCGGAGGATTGAGGCAGAAGCCGTCGGCTATGCAGAGGTCGGGATAAGCGCTAGCCGACTAGCCGCAACTGGGCTGGCAGGTGTTGGATTAACTCTCTCCGCCGAATCAGCGCCTCCCCCGGTATCCAAACTCTCGCAGAAAGGCAAAATGGCCGCGCATTCGCTGTTGCCGACCTGTCCGCGAGTCCGAGACAGGCAGGCCCGCTGGCCTGATGCGCATCAATACCCGCGTGTTACACCCCCCGGCTAGCTTTCCGTGGCGCCCGTTGGCTGTCTTGGGTGGCACGACCAGGATCTAGATGAAGGAATGTGGGAATGCTGTCAAACCCTTGTCCTACCGCATGCCCAGCCATGGACCCTGGAGCCGAGGCTACCGGGGTCCGTTTGCCCTGCAACCCTATCTCTCCAAGCTGTCTTCATCGTCGCCGCTGCCCTCACTTCCGCTTGCGACCGCTGCCGAGAGCGATGACGAAGAGCGGGTCTGCTAGCCGACATGGATGACGTTTCGCCGCAACACCACGCTGGAGAGAAGATGGCCGCTCACGAGGTGCATAGCGACGCGCCGCTCCGCGACGGCTCAAGAGATGAGGACGGCAGCCGACCGAGCGGCCAAGACGCACATGCTGTGCGCGAGCAGCACAGCGACAATCAACATGCGCATGGCCATCATCGCGTGTACCGACGACGCTGGTTCGGCCTGCTGCAACTAGTACTCCTGAATGTCATCATCAGCTGGGATGTAGGTCTCGCTGTCTTCTATCATTCAAGAGAGAATGAGAGATATTAACAATTCGGCTGCAGTGGCTGACGTTTGCTGCCGTTTCCTCCGACTCTGCCGAGTACTTCCATGTCACCGAGACCGCTATCAACTGGCTGAGCACGGCAGTTCTGTTCGCCTTTGTCGCCACCAGCCCGTAGGTTGTCTCGTTTTTTTGAATATCCGGCATGTCCACTCACATGCATTTAGCATTGTCCTCACGACTCTTCACCGCGGACCGAAACCCGCCATCATCACCGCTAGCATCTTCGCTTTAATCGGGAACTGGGTTCGCTATGCTGGTACGCGGGCTGGCTCGCACGGCTACTTCGGAGTCGTCATGTTCGGCCAGATCTTGATCGGGATAGCGCAGCCGTTTGTGCTCGCCGCGCCCACTCGATACAGCGACCTCTGGTTCACCGAGCGCGGCCGCATCTCTGCAACGGCATTGGCATCGTTGGCCAATCCATTCGGCGGTGCTCTGGGCCAGCTCATTGACCCTTTCTGGGCGACCAAGCCGAGCGAGATACCGAACATGGTGCTATACACTGCTATAATCGTACGTCTAATCCCAATTACTACCCAATTCTCAACCTAAGAACTTCAAAACTGACCTCAGAACCTCACTAACCCCCAGGCCACCGTTGCCGCCATCCCCTCCTTCTTCATCCCAGCCCGGCCTCCGACACCGCCCTCCGCCTCGACCACGCCCAAACCAACCGCCGTCCTCCCCTCCCTCCGCTTCCTCGCCCTCAACCCGACCTTCTGGCTGATCCTCCTCCCCTTCGGCGTCTACGTCGGCTTCTTCAACGCCTTCTCCTCCCTCCTCAACCAAATCCTCTACCCCTACGGCTTCACCTCGACCGACGCCGGCATCTGCGGCGCGCTGCTCATCTTCGTCGGCCTCGCCGCGTCCGCGATCCTCTCGCCGCTGCTGGACCGGCGCCATCCGAAGCCCTACCTGCGCACCATCAAGCTCTTCTGCCCCGTCATCGGCGCCTGCTACCTGGCCTTCATCTGGGCGCCGCCGACGCGCTCGCTCGCCGCGCCCTACGTCGTCTCGTCCGTCCTCGGCGCCGCGTCCTTCGCCCTCGTCCCCGTCGCCCTCGAGTACCTCGTCGAGGCCACCTGGCCCGCCGCCAGCCCCGAGGCCGGCTCCGTCCTGTGCTGGACCGCGGGCCAGCTGTTCGGCGCCATCTTCATCGTCATCATGAACGCGCTCAAGGAGCCCGGGTGTAGCAGCACCAAGCAGTGCGAGGAGAGCGGCAAGCACAGCACCGGCTGGAAGCCGCCCGGTAGCATGTGGCGCGCGCTCATTTTCCAGGCTGTCGTGGCGCTGGCGGTGCTGCCGGCGCCGTTGTTGCTGGGCGTGAGGAGGCTTGGGTTGGGTGCGGGGCATAGGAAGGGGAGGATGGAGGCTGAGGATGCGGAGGAGAGGGGCGAGGTCGAGGAGAGCGGGGAAGGTGGTGGGGAAGCTGGAAGGTCGTAAGTTCGGCAATGTAGTTGGGAATAATGTAGTTCATCTGACGAGTGGGATTTTGTTCTTTATGGAATATGTACTGGCGTTCGATCGGAATATGGGAGGATTGTGACGGAGGTTCCGTATGCTTGTGTGTTTGACAGAACAAATGACTTTGACCCCGCAATGTTCCACATCAAAAGCGGCCATGGCCAGCACCGATTGCATTCACATGCACGTTTGTACCAATGACTTGGAACTACAGCTCTTTTTTGATTGCTGTGGGGAGGAAAGAGACGAATCTAGGATCATAGTACATGTCGGGGTGCGGAGTGAGAAAAGCTGTACAGATGCCGAATGGCTCTCTGATCGTCTCTGGGCATATCTCGTGTGGAATTGTCGGATCGATCTACAGTATGGCAGCCATCCTACATGCAAACCATATACGGCGGCGGTCGGGGATCTTTCTCGCGCGGGTCGGTTTACTTCAGGGAAGCGAAGAGCTTGGGGGCGGCGCATTGGGTGGCGCAGTGGGCGAGGTGGAAGACTGCGAGTCGATCCATCAGTGGGGGCGCCTCCAGCGAGCGGAGAGCCGTTGTTCGAATGTTTGCGCGGGATTTCTGTCTGCTTACACTCCTCAACGCAGTCCTCGTCGGCCTTGCCGTTGTCGTCAATCTGCTTGGTCACGCGCTCAACGCACTCGTCGTAGTGGTGCTTAGCCGGGTGGCATTCCTTCGACTCGGCGCACTCTGTAGCGAAGACCGTTAGCAACGTGCTCATGGACGGACAGCCGCACGATGCAATGCCAATTGCGCTCCAATGGCCCAGCGATGGCGGCGCAATGACAAAATCGTTCGCATCGGCGACGCATTCGGGAACCGGGCAACCACTCACCCTCCTCGAGCTTCTCCTTGATATCTTCGGGCTCCTCCTCCTCCTCCTCCTCTTCTTCTTCCTCCTCCGCGGGTTCGTCTTCAGACTTGTCGTCCTCGCCTTTCTTCAAATCAGCTTTATTGACTTCGGCCTCTTGCGGACTCTCCTTGGACGCTCCGGCGGTGGCTGGTGTGGCGACGGGGGAAGCCCCGCCGCGCACGCTCGCTCCTCGCTGCTGCGCGGTTCCAGATCCGTAGGTTCCTTGGTTCTTACCGCTCTGGTGCTCGTCGCCCGTGTCGGCCTTGGGCGCCTCGGCAACGACGTCGGGAGTGACGACGGACGAGTACAGGTCCGCGAAGAAGTCGGTGATGCCCATCTTGAATGCGAATTGGGATGGATGCGGGTTGGTCGGTGGCGACGGGGGCGGAGGGTCGTCTGCGGCGTGAGCGTTGACGTCGGGCTGAAGGGTCGTCGGAGCGAGGTGGAAGAATCGACGAGGTCAACTCGGAAGCTCCCAGCGAAAATGCGCTAGGGCCATTTTGTAATCTGATTCGCCCGCACATCATTCGCTGCAACCCTCCGCTATGTATCTCTCCGGCACTGCTCTTCGCTTTGCATGGTTTGACGCCATTACTCTTGCCTGTTCGTCTCGGAGCACTTTGTGAACAGCGCTTGGTCCCACACTGGCGGATGAACACCTCGAATTTCCACTTTACCACGTTGAATCCGCCCTCCGATTCTTCTCCGCTTGTCCGCTAGCCGGAGCCAAAAACCAAAAACCGTAGTGATTCAATTGTCCCCAACATTACAGGGCCTGAAAAAAGTCTCCAGAATCTGAAACGTAACTTTACTTCATTGGGATGCGGAAAGCTAATGTGAATGGTTTGCAGCTACTATATTTTGCTGCTTCACGTGACGTTTCCTTTCACCCACGACCGTCTTGGTCTTGGTCTGAGGCGGAATGTGCTCAAGCTAAAATCCAGTCTGCATCTATATTTCTTACAAGGAAGGATGGTTTCTTGTTGGCAACATAAAGAAAACGCGCCTAATGTTGAGTGCTGCGTGAATCTAGTCCTTCATGCAGACGAAGAGCTTTCCTTGGTGCTCATTATCGTCCAGGTATGCCAGCATCCTCGCTTCCGCATCCACCACATCGCCTGCCCAGTTGTACAGCTCAGCGCCGAAATTGGGATCCTGCCAGATACCGTCGGCATGCGCACGCAATTGCCGGACGGGCATTGGCAGGTGTGACTCGGACTCAGTCTCGTTATACGGGTGGGATTCTAGTAAATCCTTGAGCCACGTCGAGATACGAGACGACTCTTCGACACCCATGGTAGCTGGTGGAAGCATCTGTCAGCCAAGTAAATTGAGAACTGAGAGAAAATACTCACTGAAGGTAAGCCATGCAGCACACAGCCAAAGAATCCACGCCTCTCGCTCCACACCCTGCTCCCGGAGAGATGCAAGATCATCCGTCTTGAAGTTGATCTCCAACGCTGAGATCCAACTCCTTCCACCAACCTCCTCTTTATCCTCCTTCAGAGCCTTGACGGCATCGTCGAGACTTGTGAAGTTGGCTTTCTCAATCAGCTTTTCAACATCGGCGTGGTTCTCCTTGAGGATCTTCATCTGGCTGTCCCGATAGATCTTGGCATATTGCTGCTTCAAGTTCTTAGGACTTTCTGGGAGGTAGTCGCAGAATTGGTCGATGTTGTCGTACTTGGTAGCCAGGATCTCGAATAGGTCGCACCGCGCTGAAAGCGTGCTACGCCACTTCGCACGTTGTCCCTGTTGCTCGTCTTGGAATTTCTTGAGGACTTCCATAACAGTCCAGATGGTTTGTGGCACACCCGAAGAAGTGACTTCTGGATAGTCTGGCAGAGATACCTGATACGGGCCGAGCAGGTGGTCACGGCCTCTGATGTAGTGTGTTTGAGCGGGGTCCCATTTTCCAAGAAGCCTTCCGAGTTCATCAGTGATGGGAGGAGGCAGTTGTCCAAACCGAATAGCTACTACGTCGCAAGGGTTGTTGGGAATGCAGAAGCCGTATCCATTCAAGACTGGAGGGATCAATCTACGTTAGACTCTCAAAACTAAAGGTAGCAGGGCAACCTACGCTCTTCATTGTCTTTACCGCCATAGTTGTTAAAGATTTCCTGACCCTTAGCAACCACCTCTTCTGTTTTGAATTGGAAGGCGCCGTGGTCGAAGAACCAGAACACCTTGGCAGGGAAGCGGTGGTTGAGTAGATCAATGACTGGCATAAGGACAGCATGAGCCTCGTTGTTTTTGCTCATGCCGGGATCGGAGATGAAGGATCTCGAGGTGAAGATAGTGGCAGCCCATTTGTACAGCTCCCATGTATACCCTTCAACATCGACATCCTGCTTCTTCAGAGCCTGGACAGCATTCTCCCACTCTTTTTTCCATTGCTCGGCCCGGGGACGCCAGGCCTTGTCAAGGTTAGTTCCGAGAAGCCAGGCAGTGTCGTTCCGCTTCTCATTGATGGCTTCCTGGGTCTTCTCCTCAGAAAAGAAGATCGGGGTGTTCATCTGCTCGCTCTTAGGCAAGCATTCGATGTACGGCGCCCAGAGAGACTCCTCCCCGAGGAGCGTCTCTCTGATCAGAGCTATGTTACGGAGAACATGTTCTGGTAATTGGCCTTGGATAGACTCCGGAGCTTGGAGATGAGAGAGCTGCAGTTTCAGCGGACACGTCATGAGGTGCAGTCCACCGGCGGGAGGGTTTGAGATGTCCTCAGCTGCGAAGCCGGCCACGCCTCCATAGGCGTCCTGAGCGAAGCGCAAGCTGGGGTGCACATAACCGCCATGCTGGACGAACCAGTCAACAAGACGGTCGATGGCCTTTTGGTCTGGTTTGGCCATGTTTCCGGCTTTATCTTGGCATCAAAAACTCGATTAAAGAATTGCCCAAATAGGCGTTGGCGGACAAGGGTAATAGTGCGTGCGTTGTTTCGTTTTCTGCGTCAACCACTCGGCGCTTCGTGGTCCAGGTGAGCCGTGCCGGCGGGGAGTGTGTGGATTGAGAAGAGTCTGCTCCAATAGACGGCGGCCATGTTGACTCGTGCATTGGAGATGGAAGGAAGGGCCGAGGGCAAAATGACATCAACGCACGGCCCACCCTCGCGCGCAGCTCTCGCTATCTTCCCAAACAAGCAGGTCCTCAGCCTCCATCGCTCACCTCCGACCGCCTCGTGCTATCTCGTACCTGATCGCCGCCGGCATTCGTCGCGGGGATTGCCGAGTCCGATAATGTTTTTAAGCCAGCCAGGTACAATGGCGCCCTCGGCCCTTCACCGCGCTGCTCCTCTTCCGCCAACATGCTTGTCCCCCGTCTGATTCTGGGCGCAGCCGCCTACCTGTCCCTTGCCGCCGCGACGCTGCACTCGCCCCCGAACGGCAATTGCTCGAGGCATGATTTGAACGTGCTGTCTTGCTCGCCCGAGAGCCTGACGACTGACGCCTGCTGTGTCGAGTCGCCCGGCGGCCTGCTGCTGCTGACCCAGCTCTACTCCAAGACGGCCGGCGGACCCGAGAACACCTGGACCGTCCACGGTCTTTGGAACGACTACTGCAATGGCAGCTACCCTTCTTCGTGCGATGCGTCCAGGAACTACGTGGATATTGCGTCTACCCTGGAAGAATACGGCCAGGACAGTCTGCTGGACTACATGAAGGAGCACTGGAGAGTAAGCCATATCCTGGCATGCGGGGGAAGATTGCTGTTCTAATGACTCTCATAGAACGACCCGGTCATTACCACCTCGAACGGCACGGACGAAGAGCTCTGGGAGCACGAATGGAGCAAGCACGGCACCTGCATGACCACCCTCCGCCCGTCCTGCTACACCCACTATACCCCAGAGCTTGAGCTCGTCCAGTTCCTCCACGAAGTCGTCCACCTCCACAAGCAGCTTCCCACCCAGGACTATCTCGCTTCGTGTGGAATTGTGCCGACGAGCAACAGCACATACGCCTTGGCGGACATTGAGGCATGCTTCATTAAGGTCACAGGAGGATACCTGCCGCACATCGGCTGCACAAATGGCTCACTAAGTGAGGTGTGGTATTATCATCATCTGGCCGGTAGGGTCAACGGCGGGCGCTACGTCCCTACGAACACCACGTATGGAAGCAATTGTCCCAAGACGGGCATTGTCTACCCACCGAAGCCGGCCTCGTGATCGATACCTGAGTTAGAGCTTCGTAATTCATTGCATTCTCTGTTTCTACGATTCAGCATCTTTGTGTCTATGCCTCCAAGGTTCGTCTTTCAAAGACTGCTGCAGACAAGTCTACCATGCAAGACATGGGTGAGCGACTTTCGAAATCAACTCTCACCTGTGTCACCTGCAAGTTTCTCTGTACTCTGCTCGTGCTTTCCGAGTACCTGCCTCTTGCCATGATCGTATTCTCTTCACGTGAATTCTCTTCATGTGAAACCCTGATTCGGCCATTGGTTCCTTCCATATTATCTAACTTATACCCCGTGAACGTTCAGAATCAGGGTCCAGATTTGCTGCTTATAAGCCCTCCATCCTTACCGGCGCCCTCCGTCGTTTTCCTTCAACCACCACCACCCTTAGCAACCACGGAGAGTTATGCACTGAGCTCTACACCGTCATTACTCTTGGCTACCGCCGCGCTCAGAAGATAAAGCAGACGAACAGCGCATCTTAGAGGTCAGTTTGGTACCCAGCACGTCTCACTCAAGCTCGCCTTCACAGTGATACTATTGAAGCTTTTCACTGCTTACACTTCTTCACCAGCTCACATGGATCGAAAAAGCGTTGAAAGAAATACATCCTCGCGAGAACGTCCTTCCTCACCCCCATCCAGCGCATGCAGCGAGCTAGTGCTGTACCAACCCACGATGATGGGTCCAAGCAAACAGGATGCCGTTGGCACTGTTACGATCATCAAGCAGGAGCCGGAACATGGTGAAATCAGCGACCGCCACCCATCCTCAATCAACGAAGACATGGCACCGTCCTTGTCAGATACAATGCAAGAGTCCCAGTTCACCTCTGGATACTTGCCCTCACCTACACAGACAACTGCAGCAAGCTTGAAAACTGGCATGAAAAGAGGTAAGACATGTCATTAAGTCCAACTGAAACACGAACGCTGATCGCAGTGTAGACTATGATACAATGAACGGCGAAACAGACCTTAAAAAGTGCGCTCAGCAGGACAGAAAGCACGATCAGCTGACAGAAGCGCTACCAATGACGGCTTTGACTCATAAGAGTTTCCTTTCTGCGGAGAAAATTGCCCAAGACATCCCCGACAATATTCTACGCATAATTGAGCAGAGTGGATTCATCGACGAAGATTTCGAGTTCCTGAAAGGACAGGCCGATTGTGTCAAAAAAGTATACACATCCCGAGAGATCAAGATCGGTCTCAAAGGCGATTCCGGCACGGGCAAGTCGAGTCTAATCAATTCGCTACTTGGATATGAGGGAATTGCCCCATTCGTGAGTGCCTGGCTAAACATGTTATGAACCGCGTGCTAACTTTGGTCTAGGGCAATGAAGGCGAAGCCTGTACGGCGGTTGTCCAAGAATTCCGCAAGCCCCGTCCGTCACAGCAGACGCCTTTCGAAGCAGAGGTAACGTTTCTGTCCCCGCCAGCTCGAGAGGCTGCTTTGAAAGACTGGGTTGGAGATTTCTGGGATAGTCGTCAAGTGGGTGCGGATGAGGAAGATGGCGATGACCTCGACGGCGAGGATTTTGACGATGAGGTCAAGAGTGGGGAAGGCTCTGCAACGGCTGTCGAAGCCATCCATTCCCTATTCTCGGACCATGACGAATGCAAAGGCCTCGAGGAGACCAAGGCATTCTTATCCACCGCAAAGAGCCGCGAAGACTCTCGTCTAGTGGCCAAACTCAAAGCCTGGATGGAAAGTTTTTTGAAGAAGCTTGGAGTGGAAATGGGCACCTACAACATTAGTGCTGCTACTCCGGACCTACTTCAAGATGAGGTTGCTCCTTTTCTGGCGCAGGTGAATGATGGACGTCCTTCCCCGTGGCCACTAGTCAAAATCGTCAGGTTTGTCTACCGTCTGTCAGCGAAGATTTCGCCGTACTAACGAATATTTTTAGGACTTATTTTGATTGTCCGCTTCTCTCCCATGACATCGTCCTTGCAGATCTCCCCGGAACTTCAGATATAAACAAGACTCGTGTTGAGGCCACTAACGTCTACATGAGAGGAGTCGAACACACTGGAGTCGTTTCCAAGATTGACCGTGCAGCATCTGACTCCGTCACGAATAAATCCCTCATTGAAGCTTACAAGCGCAAGAGGGGTCCTAATGTCTTCATGGTGGCCACTCACTCAGACGTAAGTAAACCATGGACATACTGTTTCTTCGAAGCTAATTGCATAACAGTCGATCAATACCAACTCACCTGGCGTCATTGATAAGTGCATCAATATGTCAGGTGCGAGTCCAAGTGATGTGCAAGAGCTATCTACCCTCAAAGACGAACTTGACACCATCAGGCTGGACCTCAAGAGCCTTGAGTTAAAGGAAAATCAAGCTAAGAACTCGAGAGATTTTTCGCTCATGGGTGAGCTCAGTAGCCGTTGCAATGATCTACGGTAAGATATCAACTAGATATACCCTACACTGTCTTTTGTGCGCGCTGTAAGGCATGAACTAATGTTTGGATTTTTTAGTGCCCAAAAAGTCACGAAGCTCCATCAAAGCGCCGCGATATGCATCAAAATTCGCAACAACAAGGTTAGGAAGACCCTCATTGACCGCCACTACAACATGATGAAGCAAGAAATCCTTCCCGTGTTTTGTGTCTCCAATTCGGAGTACATGGTACACATCGTAGGATACGATGAAGAGCATCCCCCGAAGATGAATGTCGAAGCCACGGAGATTCCCAAGCTTCGTGCCTACATCTATTCTTTGCCGGCCAAACGAAAGGTTTCAGCATTCAAGCACCACGTGAAGTACGCGCTACCATCATTAGTCAACAGTCTTGCTATGACTTGCTCTCAGAGCAAGTTGAAGAGGCGTGATGAGCTCCAGAAGATCTTGATCAATGCACAGAAGCCCATCCGTGATGATATCACTCAGATCTTCAAGGAATTTCTCGCAACTGATGTGCTAGCTAAGCTGGCGAAGATCAAGAAAAAGAAAGCAACGTACATTGCTGCAGCTACAGCAAAACTGAGGACGTACTCTAAGTGGAAATCCTCTACGCAAAAGTCCTTTTGCCAGCACAGAGGCAACTGGGAGACTCAAAAAGTGGGATACCATGATTGGAATTCCGAGATGCTTGAGCCGATGATCAATGACCTCAAAGATGATCTTCATCCATGGGAAGATGTTGGCGAACCTCTTGCTTGCAAACTGTCGGACAAAGTCATAGGAACGCTTCAATCGCTTATCGAGCAGATGGGAGAATCTGCTGGACCATCTCGAAACGTGCTGAAGCCTTTCTTTGATGATCTGGAGCTTCAAGTCGAACCCTTTGACGACTTATGCAAGACGGTGGCTCACGAGATGGAGAGGGAGCTCTGTCTCATTAGGGACCACACACTTTTGGCTGCAGAGGCAAAGGATTGTTTCTTCATTCAAATCCTCGACAAGACTTACGTCGAATGCGCTGCGATGACCGGCCCGGGAGTGAGCCGGAAGCGCATGGACGTATTGGAGAACAAGATCCGTGAGAAAGGACCAGCAAATCCCTTCCATAAGGTCCACGAGAAGGCCAAGAACGCGGCTTTAAAAGTTGTCGATCACTCAATTGAGCGTTTGGTGGTCGACGTCGTGGGACGCTTCGACAATTTCCACCGCACATTCATGAGGGCTTTCAAGACGGATGAAAGTGATGCGCCTGAGGCGAAGGCCCTCCGACACGAGCTCCGGAGTCGACTCCCCAACTTTCAATACATGATTGCCGAGTGTGGACGCCTCATCCAGGAGAGCTGCGAAAGCGAGACCAAAAGCAACATTTAGACTGGTCATGCGTCCATGGACCACTCGCGACATCCGCCTATCACACTCGGGAGCGTTCGGATGTCATTCAGCAGCCCTTTCTATGGCACATTCCATCTGCGTCACTCTTTAGCAATTTCATCGACGATTCTCTGCCAACTTTTCCGAAGCAGCATGCCCACTACCGTCGAGATCTGGAGCCATCATCGTTTATTGGAAATGATGATTAAGTTTTCCAATATCTTATTTCCAGCAAAATCGGGATCTCCTCCTACATCTTGCTATATCCCGGATTCTCTCTCCGACGAAGAGGATTTCTCTTTCTTTTCCTTTCACTTAAAGGTGGAAATCAATTCGTTCTGGCTTGGTCTTGGCGTAAAAAAAAAGCTCAGTCGTTTATTGAGCAGAAGGTGGTGACTTAAAAGGGGTGATAGCAGCAAATACGTGAGACGGTGGGGGTATTATTTTTCAAAGCATATATATATCCGAGCATCAATAGAGACAATCATCATATGACAATGTTCCAAAATATATTAGAAGAGGCCGTTTAGACGTGTCTCATCGCCAAACACCATCTATTTCTTCATCTTCGCTGGCAAGAAGCACGTGGTCTGCAGACTGACCCAGCAAGCACTCACTTGAAGAACTTCGGGAAAAGCATGGGTGTGTTCTTCTTCCACTCCTGGTAATCCTTCCGGTCACCGTACCTCTTGTCATACTTGTTCTCGCTGAGCGGGATGCCCGAGACCTGGTTTCCCATCAGCTCCGTCGAAAGCAAATGATACACGCAAGGAAAAGACGTACCTTCAGCAACAAGAAAGCCACAAACGCCGGGCTGACGGCACACATGCTGATAGCACCCAACTTACCCGCCAACCCAGCACTCAAACCCAACCCGCTCAAACCCGCCTTACTCGCAACAACGCCGCCCGCCGCAGTGGCGATGCCAGTCCACAGGGTAATCTCACCAAAGTAATTCGGATGCCTGCTCTTTCCCCAAAGACCCTTCGTGATGAAATCCTCATCGTGCTCCTTCCGCTTCTTCGCCTCCATCCACGCGCTCTTCTGGCGGTCCGCCGTGGCCTCGAAGACGATGCCGAAGACGTACAGCGCGAGACCGAGGACATCAGTCAAGACCAGAGGACCCAGCGCGGCGAAGGTGCTGGAGGGTAGCGAGTTGAGCAGCACGACGGGCAGGGCGCACAGCGAGACCCAGGTCGCCTGCGCCATGAAGGCGCCGAAGAACTTGGGCGGCGAGACGCGGATCTGGTCGAAGCGCGAGTCGCGCCCGCTCTCGGCCGTGATGCGCTGGAGGAGGAAGGATCCCACTGTTTTTTTCTCAAAAATCAGACACTATTCATTTTTCATCTGTCTCCGCTTGAAGCGGGAAACCGGGTTCACAACAAAACTCACATCTCAACGCCCACAACCCCACCGCCGCACTCAGCGCCACCTGCCGCCAATTCTGCGCGCGAAGCACTTCCATCAGAAGGCCACCGGTTCCCAGCGTCCCCGCCGCATACCGCGCGCGCAGCACCGGCAGCACCAGGCTGGCCCCCGTGCAGGCGAGGTAGGTCAGGCTGCCGCTGGCGTCGTAGAAGCGCTCGCTGCGCGCGGCGATGGACGGCGCCGCGACGGCCGCCTGGATGCCGTACGCCAGCGCCAGCGTCGGCACGAGCGTGCGCAGCAGCGGCGTCTTGAACGCCGTGGCGTGGAGGAGCGTCGGGAGGAGCGGCATTCTGGTCGCGAGAGAAAAAGAGAGTAAGAAGGAGGAGAGAGAGAGAGGGAGAATGGGAGAATGAAGACTGGGCGGAGAACGGTTTGGAGAGGGAAGGTGGTTACGCAGGGGCGTTTTGACTGAAAAATACGAGAGTTCTGTTGCGGCGTAGCTACACGCGAAAACTGGAAAGCTATGCGCCTGGGATAAATTTATTGAATCTCTTCGACCTCGAAGCTATATGCGGTACCTTATAACGAAGTACTCTCGGGTCGCCGGACAGTTTGAAAAGCCCGAACCAGACCAAGTGATGATTCAATGGCTCGCGGGGCTGATGGTGAAAACGAAACGGGAGCGCCCGTCCAGGGAAAAGGCGGGACGCGGCGGTTGCTTCGTGATCCTTCACATGCTCGACATGAGGGATGACTTTGTGCTGGGATCGAGAGTGCCGCTTGCGGATCGATATCGTCATCGTACTCTTGTCAAACGCCGATCCTCCGACCACCCTGCGTGTCGTCGGGTTCTTTCGCAGCGCAGGAGCTCCCAGCCCTGCGGATCATTTTAGACGAATCCTGGCAATACCATCTCCTTGAATGATTTGAAATGCGAACTCTGTGAGCTCTGATGAATTATGTGGATGTCTTGCTATTGTAACAACATCGACACGTATTTCCAGCCGACATTGAATCATCAAGATGAACCCTTGGTACCAGTGACTCTAAAGCATGAAATCTTATTTTCATTGATGCTGGGCCCCTGATGCTCATGCTGGGATGCGCCCAAGGAATATATGCAAGAAAAAAACCGTGTCTATCAACAGTGTCGGCTCTCATCAATCCTCAACTCCAGCCATTTCAAGGGCATGTGATTTGGGTTGTACCCTTTCTCTTTGCCCAGCGTGAGAAGAATCGTCCAGTGATAACGCCAATAAAACCGCATCCCTTTTAAGTACATTCCATCGCATTATACCGTGTCATCCATTCGTTGGGCCGGAAAAGGAGACACACGGCTCCTTCAGCGACGGTCCGGCATCTGGTGCTGTCGACGGAGATACTCCTTCTGCAATTGGGTCACCAAATTAGCGTGGGGCTGCACCATCCGTCCAATACCCGTCTTCACTCACCTCATTAAGCTTTTTTGACAGCTGGCCGTTCTCCTCGACCACCTTGCGGATCTCCTCGTGCACGTTCCCTTCCAATTGCACGAGCGTGTTCTTAGGCAACCAGCGCAGGATGTGGAAGGCGTTGGCGTACACGTTCGTCGTGCTCGAAGGAACGTGGCGCTCCTCCGGAAACATGTCCGGCAGGCTTATCGTAAACGTCTTCAGGCCCCAGCAGTACCGCAGCCCGAGGCGCACCAAGTCCGCAAACCCTTCCAGAATATCATGATGTGTGGGAATGGCAAGTCTGACATGCTTGATTAAACTACGGCTGCGCTGGTGTAGCTGCGACAGCGTGCACAGCGCGCTGGGTAGGTGCAGCACCAGCTCATTATCAGAGTATAGCACGGGTCGGGATTCGCGGTAGATGAGCTGCGACACGCGCAGTAGCGCAGGCACAAGCGGGTCGGTGTTTATGCCGTTGTCGCCCGTCGGCAGTTGTCTTCTCGATTCGCTGCGGCGGTCTGGAACACCGCGACGGGGTTGGAGGAGGAGCCCGTCGGCATCGTTATTCGTATTGGCATTGGTGTTGTTGCTCGCACGGTCGTCGGGCAGGCCTGACTCGGGCGTTTCCTCCGTCTCCCATTGATAGTCGCCTTGGTTCTGCTCCTTTTCGGACGGACGGGGCATGTGGAGAAGTATGGGCTTCGGACGCGAGAGGGCCATGCGGTAGATCTCGAGGCGCAGTTCTGATGCCCAACGAGTTAGCATCTCAGCTGAGAGTTGCGGCGTGTGCGCGCTGCTCACCTGAGGGGAGTTCCATGAAAGGGAAGTAGTCCTTCTTGTGTCGCCGCTCCGTTTGCACGTTGCGCGTAGGCGCCTCACTTGCGACTTCTGTCTTGTCGGCGTCTTTTTCTAACGACGAAGAGTCCATGGTGTGGATCTGGTGGGATTCTGAGGGCGCATCAGCATTCGGCGGCGGCGACGGGCGTCGAGGGGCCTGCTCACCAGTCGAACTCCTGAAGTGAGAGTTGTCTTGCTGGTGGCGGTGCTCCGGTCGAGCGTCATCGGTGGACGCCTCGTTTGCGGCGTTGGGGCCGGTAGCCATAGGTACCGCGGGTATCGGGTGAGGACGGCCGGTGTCGCAAGCAAGTCGACGGCTGCAGTGTGGCGGAGAGCCAAGCAGGAATTACGGTCGTACTGATGCAAAGAAAAAGATGTTGAGGGGTGATTCTCGGCGGACAGCGACGGGCTGCAGCGGAGACGAGGGCCAGAAACAGAAGGGTGCAGTAGTTAGTCGTTGGACTAGACCAGGCGCAAGGATGCTAAGCGCGGGGAAGGCGTGATGTCAATGCGCGGACCCGCGCGGAGAATTCTCGTAGGGCTCCTCCGCGTGCTGATTTCATTCGCTCCGCGTCTGACTGGAGGCGGTGTTCGTCGTATGATCGCGAGCCAAATCCGCGCCGGGACTTCTTCTTGGGCGGCCCGGGTGGACTGACTACAAGCTTATCTAGACCGCATCCGCTTCCTCGTGCTTTGCCTCGTGCTTTACCTCGTGGCAACGGAGCCGCCTTTCCCCGGACTCTGCTGAGTTCCTGGCGTGACGGTTCGCTTACCGTTCCAGTCCAGTCTGCGCCCAAGACACACCCTGACATCTAGCCCTTCCCCAGCGGCTCCCCACACGTTCGCAAACAGCTTGCTGCATCTAGTTAACATGCTGACGCTACTCAGCAGTCTGCACGATCGAGAACTTGACTAGGCACGCATGTTCGTCTCGACATCCACCAAACGTCGGGGAAAGTATCATTAATTTCCAATGCTACGCTGTACATTAGGGGTAACCTTATGCGACCCCGCCGACATCCTTCCATTACTCGTTCGCCCAATTCCTTTCTGGCAACGTTTGTTTACTTGAAGCGCTTCTCGGCCGCCTTCCAGTTGATGACCTCCCAGATGGCCTTGAAGTACTCGGCCTTCCTGTTCTGGTACTGGAGGTAGTAGGCGTGCTCCCACGCATCAACACCGAGGATCGGACGGAACTGGCCAACAACAGGGTCCTGGTTCTGGTACGTCTTGATGCCAATGTTGCCGGTCTGGACGTCCTGGACCAACCAAGCCCAACCGCTACCCTGGATGCCAGCGAGAGCGGTGTTGAACTTCTCCTTGAAAGCGTCGAAGCTGCCGTAGCTGTCGTTGATGGCCTTGGAGAGGGCGCCCGACGGAGGCTCGCCGCCGCCCTGGGACTTGGGTGCGAGGTTCTCCCAGAAGAGAGTGTGGTTGATGTGACCACCTATAGCAAGACTTCGTCAGCATTCGCTCTCGTGTCATGTACTTCACCAATGTCGCGATTGGAGTTTTGGCACATCTGTGCGTCAAAACACCCCCACTTCCTTCGGCACGAGGTTCTGGACTGAGCGGCTGACTAACCTCCGTGGAAGTTGATGAGCGGCTGCAGGGCAATCTGCGCAGCGATATCGTCCTTGGCCTTGGCCTCGGCAAGCTGCTCGGAGAAGTTGTTGTACGAGGTAACGTAGGTGTTGTGGTGGTTCTTGTGGTGAAGCTCCATGATCTTGCCGGAGACAGCCGGCTCCAGCGCGCCGTAGTCGTCTGTATGCGGCAACACATTAGTAAAATGCTCACGCCGGCCAATTGACCCAGAGGAAGTGCACGGAGATGAGGATGGACATACAGGCCAGGTCGGGAAGGGTGGCCTTGGTGCGCACGAAGCTGGTGCCGGCGAGACCAGCGCGGCGGGAGCCAGCAGCACGAAGGCCGGTGCGGGCGACGGAGTTGCGGAGCAGAGTGGCAGACATTGTGATGTGAAGATTGGGGTGAAGAGGCTGATGGATGGAGGAAGGATGGTGTTTTTGGGTGCGGGCGCGCTGCAGAAGGCCTCGGACGCTCGGGCGGAAGCTGTGAAGCTATGATGACTTCAGAGCTTGGCGTGCCGAAGTGCGGCGAAGAGCGCAGCAGCCGCCAGCAGCGGGAGCCAATGGGCTGCGCTGCGAGCTACGTGACTCGGACGGTCGGACAGCCGACGGCCACATCTTCTGTTTGCATCCCTTCGTTTCCGCGCGGAGAGGTTCCTATGACGCAACCAAAGCGGATGGGCTTGTGGAGGGCTGCTTCTGCTGCAGATGTATGCAATTATTCCAATTTTATCATGGACGTGGGTGAATATAGCTCAGCGCAAAAATCGTGCAGCGGGCTGAGACGGCCGACCATCAATCACCATGCTTGGGGGCACACCCGCGCGCTCAGGCCTCAAGGTGCGGCCCTGAGCGTCCGCCCAACGTCATCGGCTACAGGCGCCCACCAACCCCACCGCGGATAAATCATGTGTCAGCTTGAAGAAAACAAAATGCCTTTGCTGCCACGCGCCCAAGCCCGCAGTGTCCAAGACTCCGTGTCCTCACGCCATCTAGTCTGACGCGCTAGCGGCCCCAGGCGACAAATTTTAGGAAGCACGGGGAAAGTAGGTGTGGGCATGGCAAAGGTCACTTTATAAGGGAATGCACGCTTTCTCCTCCCCAGTCGCATCGCTCGCTTCGACGCAGGTCTTCTCTCTTCTACCAACCCCGCGTTGAGCAAATCATGACCACCCAAGGCCTTGTCCACCTGCCGAACGGCCAGAACCTTACGGCCGTTCCCGTGTTTGGCGGCCTGCAGTTCAAGGTTAACGACCTGAGCAGCCACAGCAACTCCCCCCTGCCTCCGGGATGGACCGTCGTGCTCAACTCGCAGATCGATGAGCCCGAAGACGAAGAACCAGACCAGGAGAAAAATGAGGATAACGATGAGGACGCCGAGGAGCCAAAGGCCAAGCGTGTGCGCCGCTACACGCGCCCGACGCTGCAGAACGACCATCTGTACATCTCTTCCATCTCCAATCCGAGCAGCACCGAGTTCAAGCCGGCCTCATCCCCCACGCGCCAGATCGCCATGATGTTGTGGGCGACGCTGTACTGGTACTTCCATCAGCCCGAACCCGAGCCGCAGTTGACTACGGCCGCCTCTAAGAACACGGCCCAATTAGGCAAGCCTAGGGGTGATTGGCGAATCAACATCAACCGCGAAGGCATCTTCAAGGGCCGCGTTGTGTTGCCCAAGCTCGAGCGCATGGGCCTCATCGCTAGTGAAGACTCCAGCGTGGGAATCGTCCAGGATGAGAAGTCTGGTGAAGGCTGGACGAACATGTTCGTGAGCCGCCGCGCCTTCTGGCAGATGGACCCGCGTCTCTATCTCTTCACTCTCCCCGCCCTCTCCATGTCTCCCCACGGCTCGGAATCTCCCTTCAACTCCAGGCCGAACTCGCCGACCCCGGCCCCGGAGCACAAGAAGCGCGAATCCGCAAGCATCGACGGACTCCCGTCAGGCCTCTGGTCTCCTACCGCGCCGGGTCCTTTCCATTCGAGCAGCCACCTTCCAACCTACTATCCCCCGGGTCCCACTCAGTACATCTTCTCGAACAACATCCGGCACCCGCTGCGGCCGAAGCCCCCGCGCCAGGGCGAGACGTTTTACACGCGCTACATCCCCAGCGTCGGGCAGTACCTCTCCTTCCGCGTGGCCTCGGCCTCTCCCAAGCCGCAGACGCACACGGGCCCCATCTCGCACCGCAACAGCGTCTCCGGCGGCGCGCAGCCGAGCATCGAGACGCTGGCGCTGGGCGACTCGGACACGGACCTGCTGCACCGCTGGATGAACGACCCGCGCGTGTCGCACTTCTGGGGCGAGCAAGGGCCGCGCGCGCACCAGGAAGCCTTCCTCAAGACCGGCCTGCAGAGCCGCCACAGCTTCCCCGTCATCGGCTGCTGGGACGGCAAGCCCTTCGGCTACTTTGAGATCTACTGGGTCAAGGAGGACGGCCTGGGCAAGCACCTCGGCGGCGACGTCGCCAACTACGACCGCGGCCTGCACTGCCTCGTCGGCGAGCAGGAGTTCCGTGGCGCCCACCGCGTGCGCATCTGGCTCAGCGCCCTCGTCCACTACTGCTTCCTGGCTGACATGCGCACTGAGACGGTCATGTTGGAGCCGCGTGTTGATAACGAGAAGTAAGTCTCCCCCTTTTTTTTCCTCCCTACATTCTTGTCCCGCCTACAACAGCATTTATGAACGGAGAACGCTGACGGTTTTGGCTAGGCTCCGCAAGTACCTCGAGGAAGTCGGCTTCTACAAGGAGCGCGAGGTCAGCTTCCCGCACAAGCAGTCGAACCTCATGAAAATCAGGCGTGAAGCATGGAACGGTCCGGCGTTGTAAAGAGAGCATGTGTGAACACTCGCGAATAATGCCACTCTTCCTGTTTTGTGATTTGGATCATTCAAAGTTGATTTTCTGGGTTCAGCAATGGTTTCCCAGCTTCATACCCATACAGCCGTGCAGCATTTGGATACAGGGCGGAAAGTACACGCAAGGCAATCAAGCAAAGGGTTTCATCGGTGGGTTTTCATCCCTTGTCTCCTAGCTATCGAAAATATCTGCATTATACTCGATCAGGAATTCCTCTGCATTTCTCGTAGGATCTACCCAATCATCGTGTTTCTCCGACTCAAGTACAGGAAGCAAGTTGATCGACGCGCTCTAATAGTATGGTCATCGCGGCACGTAGGTAGAATTTTTGGCACCGTGCTAAAGTAAAGTTCCTACTCATTATGCATTACTCGTATATCGGCCTACCTATGCTGAAGTATCGATCGCCTGCTCGTAAGCGCCCACCACACGGGGATATCTGAACCGACCTAATGCCTGATATGCTGTCTTTTGACAGCCACAGAAGTGAGCGAAAAGAGACAGAGAAGCGCCAAGCCCAGCAAATGATCCCTCAACGCCCGTGTGCCTCCCCTTCTTGTCCTGTACATGTGCCGAAGCGGAAAAGGAAGAGAGAAAAAGGATTAAGAGGAAACCGTACGTTTTATGCAAACGCCATCCCCCAAAATGATATCGACGCATTCAATAACTTTTTTTTGTTCAGCCATTCTCCTATACCGACCTCAAAGCACCAACCCAGCCGCCAGAGCAACAACAGCAGCCACACCAGCGCCCGCAAACCGCGTCACCTGGGGCTTCGCAGCACCAGTGCTGGTCGGGGTGGCGGTGGCGACGTACACGCCAGTCGGCACGACGGTGCTGCTCTCGACGCCGCCGGTGCTACCCTTGGCCGTGACGACGCTCGCGCTGATGCTGGCGCTCGGGAGTGGTGTTCCCGGTTTGCCGGCCAGCACGCTCGTCGCGGGCGGGTCGAAGTCGTCGTCGTCCTCGAACCACATGCCGTTCAGCACGACGCCCTTGCCATCCTTGATCTCCTCGATCTGGTCCGACGAGCAGCTGTCATTGATCTTGCGGATCCAGCACGTCGGCGACGCCGTGCTGGACGTCACGTCGTTGGTGTGCGTGGCGTTCTTTGAGCCGTGTGTGTAGAAGGTGTTGACGTCCGCGATGGCCTTTCCGGTTCCCAGATCCATGCCCTCGATGATGCGGGTGAAGAGGGTGAAGGCGGTCTCGGGTTGGTAGGCGGGGACCATGTGTCCGGCATCGTAGATGCGTGAGAATGATAGGTTACTGAATTGGCGAACTGCGCCGCCAACGTAACTGTTGTTTACGATGATGTCCGCGTAGCCGGCGGCTTGGAACGCACTCGCGTACGCAGGGACAGATGCGGCCAGCTGCAGGGATACGGCCTCGCCACCGAGCCAGTTGGAGACGTAATCAGCATCGCCGTTGATGATGGCAACACGAACACCATTTGAAAGGAGGTAAGCGAGATCTTCGAGCTGGTTGCCACGGATACTGTCGCCTGTTGTGATGAATCCCTTCTGCACGTTGAGGTTGCTCTCTGTGTAGTTGATACGGGCTCCTATACTCTTTTGCACGCTGGCGTAGTTCAAGTACTCCATATAGTCTCCTGATGGTATGACATCCGGAAGCTCTTGTCTGATGTCGTACACGCTGCGCCCGGACTTGCTGTAGGTTGCTTGGAGCGCGTTACATGCGGTAACGGCGGAGGAACAGGCTTCGTTCACGCTGGTTACGTCACCTTCACCTTCTGGGTCGTAGATACTAGAGACATTTCGGCAAGCCTTGATCTGGGCGGAGCATCCATTTGGCTTGTTAAAGGCATAAAGTAGGTTGAGCTTGTCGGTGGTATCAAACAGCTGTATGTCGTACGTGTTATTATTACCGAAAGAAGCATAATAAGGCGCTTGTATCATCATGTCAATAAAGCCATTGATAATGCCGAGAGAAGTGAGTTTAATCTAAGTAGTGTTCCCGCGTTAGCCATAGAAATGGATCGTCTGAATAGAAAGATAAGCATACCTCAAGAGTGTCGGCGGATGATATGGTGCCGTTGTTCCGTTTAGCATTTTGATCCTCAAATAATCTTGCAAAGGTAGGGCCATATTGACCACCGTAGCTCTCAGCAAAGAGATTGATTCCTGCTGCTTCGACTGAAGAGCTGTTTGATCCCACTCCAGGATTGTACTGAGGGAAAGTGCCTAGGAAAGCCTGAAGAAAATGCCAGATAGCATGCGCCGCAATTTCAGTAGTGTTCGCAGTTGCATAATTATTGCCGCTACCAAAAGAGCCGTTGATGTACGACCAGGACGGTTGTCCGGCTGGAACATCCCCAGGGGGGTAATTGAAGCTGCCAGTCAGCAGGTCCTGTGAGGCCGGAGTTACGTCGTCATACGAAAGGCCGACGAGATTGGGTTGATCAACGTAGAGCATATTAGAGCTCCTGTCCCAGCCCCAAGCCCTAGCCTGAGTACCGTATGAACCGTCGGACATTTGCACGATTTCACAAGGACCTGATTCCTCGAATAGGCCGATCATGCTGCTGCTTCCTGGGCCGCCATTCAACCTATGCATCTGTTATTAAGCCTGTTTTGCGCCAATGCGCTGAAGCACCCACCAGACAGTGAGCGGCGCCGTTTCCGGCTGCTCACGGGCTTCTATGAACCAGAAGAAGGTATTAATCGAATAATTCTGCTGAATTGGCGCTAACGTGTAAGGCGGAAGGCTGATGTAGCCGGAGTACTGCTTCTGCGAGTCGAAGACGGTGGTGCATGTTCCCGGATCAGGCGACTTGAACGATATTGTAATATTCGAATTGGCGGGTGAGCGGGTGACGTTCGAGAAGACGATGTCAGGCGTGGTTTGCGCGGCGACGAGCGAGTGGAAAGCCACCAGCAGCAGCGTACGAAGCTTGCGATGGGTCAGCGTTGGTTGCGACGGCGCGAGGCGCAACAGGCCGGGAAAGCGCACCATGGTTGCTGCAGCTGCCGCGAAACCGCAGGTCAGAGCAGCATTAATGAAGCGCACGGTGCAAGGACAGCACACAAAGAGCGCAGCAGAAGAAGAGACGCGCGTTGTCTCGGAGGAAACGATTGTGGGACATGCAGCTGAGCGAGTGATGGGCAAAGAGTGGAGGCGTCAGCGCGGGTCGGGGACTTCTGCAGGGAGCACGCGGTGGCGCGAGAACCTGGGGTCGTCGGGTTTGCACTTGGCGCCGCGAACGGACGCAAGGACGGACGTCAAGTTACTGTTCTGCAGTACCGGTGAGGCACTGCATTTTTATTGCTGCCGGCTTAGTGCAACTCGTCCGGAACAGCGGCACTCGGGACGTGGCCGAGCCCGAGCCAAGCGCGTATCAGCCTCGGCCAGCCCTGCAGCTTCGTTTCGAGGGTCGTGTCTGTCTCAAGTGATTCGTGTCTAATCGTGCCATGACGCAGGCACCGATGTCCTCGCACCGCTAAGGACGGATTCGACGTCGCTCCGCTTCCTATGAGGAATGGGGAGCTGAAGGGCATGAATGCGCAGTTCCAACTATCTCAACTTTGTTGCCTAAGCGGACTGACCTCGTACTTTTTCTCCGTTTAAGCGACTCACCGCGTCCGTCACAATTCAAGTGGGCCAAGAGGTTACCGAGATTCAACTTAATTCGACAAGGGGTATTTCTACTACTAGCACAGGCCACTTTCTTTAAGCCTGGCAAAAGCATCTGAGCACATTAGTATGTGAATCATCATCCGCCAAAAGCATTGCAAATTGAGAAACATGTTGCGCCCATTCAGACAGACTTGTTTCCTGACGCGCACAGTGCAATCCTCCTGGAATGAACGCCGTAGTCATGAGAAGACTTCTCATCCTGCCTTCCCCACCATATTGGTCTGCTGCAGAAGTGCTAATGCCTGCTCCATAGAGTAGCCAATGAAGACTGGACCAGTGAATACCATTTGAGGGGAATGTGATGAGCTCTGCCCTGGCTTGATGATGTTTGGTCCGGGGATTGTTTCGTCCTGAGGCGGCTGAATCGTTGGAGCGTCCGGTCGAAGCGTCTTTTGCTCTGGTTCAGGATCTGGTTTACCCTCCACTTTCGGCGCAACTGGCGGGCCTCCACGAAGTTTGGTGTGGTCGAAAGGACACTTCCCAGGCTTTCTGTTTTCTGCAACAGGAGGAACGGGAGGCGCGGGAGGTGAGTCTTGCACGGGAGACGCCGTAGCAACGCCATCAGTGGCTATGCTGGGAGGCTTGTTGTATGCTGCTGGGACCGTGATTCCCCAAGGCCGACTGGGGGATTCGCCGACGCGGATGTCTTTCAGAGGCCTGTCGAAGTGCGGCTGTCGCTCCTCCTCCTCCTCTGGCAGAGGTTGTTCTGGATCTGGGCTTGCTTCACCGCCAGCTTGAGCACTTGTGCTGACAGCCTTGGCCCAATCCGCAACTCTGCCGCCAGACTCAGTCTCGACTACTGCATCCTCATCGGTCGGCGATTCCTTCAGCATTGGCTGGTGCTTCTCCCCCAGACCCTGGATCATGTTGACCAAGTTGCCATATTTTGCATCCAACTGGCGAATGCTCTCGGCGTTGCTCTGGAAGCGTTTGATGCAGACCTCGTGGCTACGAGGCAGTTCATGCTTGTGATTCTCAAAGTATTTTGCTATTTCCTCCGGCGAGTGATCATCCATGAAACGGATCGGACACACTGCCTGAGCCGAGCCTGAGACTGATGGGTCTGGAGATTGCGGTGGCTCGATTGCACATATGTCTGCCCTGATGGGGTCATTAAAGGACGAACGCTTTGACCGCATGGCATGAGGAAGTATTCTGGACTGAGAGCGGCTAGGTGTGCCCAGGCTTCCTCTTCCGCTCGTCGACCGGCCTCGCATGCTGGATGCGCCGAAAGGACAACCAAGTTTCCCAGGGGTGCCAGGAGTGGTGAAATCTCTTTCTAGTCCCGCTGCAGAAGCAGCCTGCCTCAGACTTTCGAGCTTTGAAATCCTGTCGGACGCTCGATCGCCTGTTCGGCCGTTCCAAATCTTCACGCCTTCCGCCTCTTTCAGCGGACTTTGCAATGGACGATAATATTTCAATTGGTCGCGAGCACGCTCGGCTTGTCGGATGATGTAGGCACCAGTCCTCCGGTCACCATCATTGCTTTGCGCGAGGGCGTCAAGCCAGTCCAACGGTCCCCCTTCGCCGTGTCTTTCGACTTCCTCCAGGCTCTGAACGAACACTTTGTGATCTTGGAGAGCAATATCGGGAGTGAATCGCTTCAGGAGGTCTAAGTACTATTGTTGTGGTCAGCATTATGACGGCAACAATGGCGGAAGCGTAATAAGGGCAGAGATGAGATGGGCGATCAGAAAGTGAAGAAAAGGTCGACACCGCTGCTATGCAGCTGCAGTTCTAGAGCTAAAATTTTCTTTCATCATGTAGGGTGTGTGCGACGAACGCATGGAAGAGGATCGGGATCTTGCAGATCGCTGGTTACTCACCTGTTGCTTTGCCCAGACGAGCTTGTTTTCGAGCTCGCGATGTCTATCGTGCAGAATACGATACTCCGAAGATAGAGCATCGAAGCCAATGGCGAGCTGCTCGACAAGGTGCCCGACAGTCGGATCTCCGTGGGCAGTCATGGCTGGGAAGGAGCCTGTGATGCGGAGCCGGGCTTTGAGTTCAGCGGCTGCCTTGGCTTTATAAGCTGTCGGGTGTTTCGGGCCCGACAAAGGCTGCGGTGTCGGGATTAGATGCGCAGATAGCGAAGGATCCGGCACGGTGCGCGACGGCCGTCACATTTGGACTACCTTCCACCCCGCGAGTGCGAGACACGACGGCGTGGAGAGAGGACAGGCGGGATCTCGTGATGAGCGCACGAGAGGGGGCGGGAGATGAAGGACGTGGCGGCGAAGCGGACGCGAAGAAAAAGCTGGCGCACGACCCACGGACCCTTCGTCCGCAGCCCGAGACTCAACCGCACAGCAGCAACACATCCTGGCAGCTGCGTCGGCCAAGTCCCAACGATCGACTGAGCCTCGATGTTGTACGCAGCTCCCCAATACACATGCACACTCTTTAGAGCCGGCCTGCGCGCTTGCTGGGACTGACTGTTCTCCGCCTCCCGCCTTCCTTCTACTCTGTCTGCGTCTGCCTGCCCGCGTCTACCGTCCCGTCGCATTCCTAGCTCCGTCCGCGCGCCTCAGAGCTCCCAGCCAACATGTCCTCGTCCTCCCTACACCTGTCGCAGTTCCGGAAATGGCTTCTCATGTCGCCACCCATAGTCTGGAGCCTCCAACGCCTCCGTGAGCTCCTCATTGGATCTCTCCGGCAGGGTCCCATTCCTCAGCACATCGCATTTGTCATGGATGGCAACCGGCGCTACGCTCGTACCCACCATATCGAAACTGTGGAGGGGCATAATTTAGGCTTCGAAGCTTTGGCCAGAGTATGACATACTGCGTACTACGTTTGGTTGCGCGCTAACATCCCCAGATCCTGGAAGTGTGCTACAAGTCTGGTGTCAAGGTCGTGACAATCTACGCCTTCAGTATTGAGAACTTCAAGCGCTCCAAGTACGAAGTGGATGCGCTCATGGATATGGCAAAGTTCAAGCTGTCGCAGATTGCCCAGCACGGCGACCTGCTTGATCGCTACGGTGCTAGAATTCAAATCCTGGGACAGCGTGATCTTCTGAAGCCCGACGTAATTGAGGCTATGGACCGAGCCGCGGAGATGACAAAGGGAAACAAGAAGTACGAAAAAAGAAGCTTTATTCTTGGTGACATGCACTGACTGAGTGACACTAGGGCCGTTCTGAACGTCTGCTTCCCTTACACTTCCCGCGACGAAATCACCACTGCTATCCGCAACACTGTTGTGGACTACAGCAAACCTCACCCTCCTCCTCTCCGCCGACCATTCTCTGAAGGCCACATCACCCGCAACATCCGCGCGCGTAATCTTGGGACTGTCTCTGAAGAAGATTCCCCTGAGGCTGGTGACAATACCCCTGCCTCCCTGAATGGGGACAAAGCTTCCGACGCACCCGTCTCCGACGTTGCTTCTACAAACTCCCTGACCCTGCACGAATCAACGGACGGCTTGAAGGAGGAGAAGGTGCCGGACAACTACCCTGACCCGGAAACCATCACGGCCCAGACACTCACGGACCATATGTTCACTGAGGGCAACCCGCCCTTGGACTTGTTGATCCGGACGTCGGGAGTTCAGCGTCTTAGCGACTTCATGTTGTGGCAGTGCCACGAGGATACCCAAATCGTGTTTCTGGATACCCTGTGGCCCGAGTTCGACCTATGGCAGTTCTTGCCCGTGCTCGTCGAGTGGCAGTGGAGACAGAGGAAGATACAGAGCGAGGAAAAGGCGCGACTGAGGCTGCAGGTTGCCTGAGGAGAGTTCACATCTGCTAGACGTAGATCTTCTTGAAGAGGGAGCACAGTGTTGATACCCATATTCAGTTTGCAAACAAGAACATGCCGATGCCACACGTAGCATTTGCAGCCTGGAGAGCCGGAGTTATTGTTTTGTTGAACTTAGACCATAGAACATCAAATACTTTTTTTCTTGGTATAACTGGCCGTGCAAATGCTATCAGCCCTCTAGAACGCCGATTTCCTAAACTTTTCATGGTGAGCAAGAGAAATCATCTCTTCTTATTCTCAGCAATCCAGGCGCGCACAGCCTTTGCACTGTCATGAGCAGCACGGAACACTGGCCCCGAAATCAGTATAATTAGACTTTGCATACGCAAGGTCGAACACTTACACCGCCTCTCGTTCTCGTCCAGCCCCCTCAGAAAGTCTGCACCCTCTCCTAGTGCTCCCCGGGGATTGTGAGCTTGGTCAGCGATCACTTTTGCTCGTGCCTTGAAAGTCTCCGCAAGGATCTCGCCCATCTCTTCCTCTTCGAAGAGCTCGAGCATGCGGGCACCTAGAGCATAGAAGTGAGGTGCAAGAGCTCTCAGATCCACAGTCCGCGGATCCGCCTTTAGGGCATTCATCACGCGCGCAGAAAGGGCGGCGGGGAGGTCGAGTGTCGCCATGCTCGTATTTGCCGCAGGTGCACTGTGGGGGACGCGTTAACTGCACAGCCTCCCATTGTGGCGGTTCCGGAAGTTAGGGATGGGCATGACTCCATTCAGCCTTACCTAACAGCTAACATCTCTGCTAACCACAAGGGTAACTCAACCTTGGTACCTTGCTTCATCTGCGGTTCGCCCGGTCAGTCTCCTGTCAACATGTAGACAAGGCGCAGCCTACATCCTGACCGGCATTTCCGTCAAGGTAACCCAGACCGGGCACGGTAAGCTCGAACGTGCAGGGCACTTTCTGTGTGACGCATTAGAGGCTTGGAAACCGGCTGACGGTGATGTGGGGCGACGCACCTGCGCGTCCGTGAGGATCGCGTCGATATCATAGTACGAACTCATGGCCTTTCCTGCTCTTGTAGAGTTGGGAGACAAGGGATCAAAAGTTGTGGCCGCAAGCAGGCGCGATACTGTCCGGATGGCTTTGTCAGTAGATGTTGGAATGAAAGTTTGTGGCCGAAACGGGCAATACGCGCTCACGCGACGCGCTCCGCGATGCTCGAGGCAGCGATGCGGACGATCGACGCAGCACCAGACGCAAGTGTGCAGGTCAGAGTTCTCTCGGGCGGCATGCGAAGACACGAGGCGGGCGAATGTGAGAGGTCGAGCGCTGCATGGCTTACCTCTAGGCGGCGCGCGGTCAGGGTGATTGCGTAGTGACGATTGCCTAGAGCACGGAAATAAAAGAGGTGGCCGCGCGCTGGGTGCAGAGCCTTGGACCAACACTGCTACACTCCACCTGGATCGGGACTCGACTGGTGCCAGCTGTCAGGGCTTCCGTGTGTCTTGCGCCCTCCGCCTGCTGCTGAAGCGCCGGTCAAACGCGAGGTCGCTGATTGGTGATCGTGGTTAACGGCGGCTGTCAACAGAAAGAAACGGCGGCGCAGCTCCACCTCGCGCCTCTGCCTCGCCCACCCACCGAGCTCGCCCACCCCGTCGTCATAGCTTCTGCCCGTACCTCGCGCGGGTGCATCTTACTAACTTCACACCCACCCACCCGCAACGTAGCCTCCCGTCCGCCCTCTCCGCCCCGAAGTTGCAAACCAACGGCTGTGTGCACGCGGTGCGCCGCATTCATTCTAAATTCGAGGGGCCCCTCGTCTATGACGCCGCACCGGTCGAGCTCATCGCCCCGAACAGCCCCAGCCCGTCGTACAGCCGTCAAGCGCTCGCTGCGCCCGCATCCTGCACATAACTAAGCTCACCCAGCCACCGCTCCATCTGCATCCGCATTCTCCATCTCGCTCCTCACGCGACACCGCCCGACTGACCTCTGACGAGGCCGACCACCCTCGCCAACGACCATGGCCGGCTACGAGCGATTAGGGCAGCTGCTCGGCGGCGTCGATGGGCCCAATGGCGCAGACGTATCGCGCGCCACCTCGCCCGGCGCAGATTGGGAAGATAGCAACGGCGATGCCAACGCCAAAGGACGTCCCAACCGCGTCCGGCCTCGCACGTTCCCCTACACCAAGTACCTGCCTTACGATACCGAGTCCGACGCCGAGCGGTTAGAAAATCTGAACACCTGCATAAAGCACCTCTACGTCGCTGTGTCTGCTGGGGACTTCTCGCCCGGTGCTGTGCACTGGACCCGCGAGATACGCGGATGGCTGTCCCTCAAGTTCGATTTGCCCCGCGACGTCCGCGTCAGGCTCATCAAGCTCTACTACGAGCTTGCTCTGGCGCCGGGTTTGGATATTCTGGTGGCAGAGAGGTTCGCCAGCATGTTCATGGTTCTCACCAAGTGAGTTCCCCTAAGCGCTCGCCCCCACTGAGCTCCGGAAGCTTCTTCTGCTAACCGAAAACAGGCGCAAGCACTACCTACGCCCCGGTAAGGACCTCATTCTCGATTGGAGGCCACTTTATAAGGAGCTTAAGAACTACGTGCTACCCTCCGAGTCTGGATCCTCGACCATGACCAACTTCAGGAGGAACATCCGAACTGTCACGAAGCTATGTACTTTCGCACAGTTATACTTTGATCCTCAAGAGATCCCAGCTATGCTGGAGGAGTTCCTGCCTTTCTTCAGTACTTCTTTCTCCGAAGGCGCGTATGTGGTTGTAGGATTGCTGAACTTGATTCTGCCCACAACACCCGCACCCGCGGATCGCCCAGACCTCCAACCACAACATTACCTGCCAACTTTCTTCCACCTTTGGTCGCTCGTGAACCGGTCTCGCCTGTTCGATGTCCATTTCATAGACATCTGCTCTAGGCTCGCCCGCGACTCTCTCTCCTCCAAGTCCATACCTTTCTCCGAGTATGGCTTATTCACCAGGGATCAGTCGCAACTGATCTTCACTGCTATTCTCCGGCTGCTCGAGATCCCGGTGGGCCAGTCGACTTCTCCATACAGTTCAAGCGTCGATGCCGGTGCCGGGTTAGCGATTATGCTGGATAGAGATCAACGGAAGCATCCCATCGCGCACCACGTCGCTCGATGGATTGTAATGTCGCTCTCTCCAGCTTGTCTGGACAAGCCGGATTCGATATTGGCAAGGTTAGAAGGACTCATCCAGGCTGTGGAAACTTTCTACCATCCATCAAACTCTGGAAGTTGGACAAAGACATTGTCTCAGCTTGTCTACTACCTTGCGGATTTCTTCGTTATGCGGTGGAACCGGGAGCACAGCGGGGAGATGGAGGTCCCGGAGGAGAGGCGACTCAATGATGCGATCAAGAAGAGGTTTGTCCTGTGTCTTCGGGACGTCATCTTCATGGGAATCTTCGCAAAGAGCGGAACGGCAATCAATTTCTCCTTGTCCACGTTGCAGTGCCTGGCGTATCTTGAGCCCAACCTTATCCTACCCGGGGCTTTGCAGCGCATCTATCCCGCAATGCAAGGCTTGGTCGAGGTCCACCGAACCATCTCATCAATCAGAGCCCTGCACATGCTTTCGAAGACGATGGTGAGGACCAAGGGTTACCGCTGTCACATCACAACTCTCCTCGGTCTTGCTCTTCCTGGTATTGACGCCAACGACCTGGAGAAGACTCTGCATACCCTTAGTTACATACAGTCCGTCTCCTACATTATTCCCTTTCACGACCTTACCAAGGAGAGGAGGCCACACCCAAATGGCGCTCTCTCCATTGAAAACGGTGGAATAGTAGAAAAGCGAGGCTCTGGAACCGTTACCCCCATGCCCGAACAGGAGAGCACCCCGGATCTTGCCCTGCAATGGATTGCTTCCCAGGTTGACCGTCTTGAAAGGGAAGGCGCTGGCGTCGAATTTGATTACGAAAAGGAACTTTCTGACCAGGAAGAGGAGGCTATTTTGAGATCATCGACCACCGGATTCGCGGAGTTTGTCATTACTTTCCTCGGCCGTGTCTTTACTCTCCTCGAGAACCTTCCCGATGCATCCCGCGTTAGGAGTGGTTCGCCAGAGGAAAACGTGGTTAACACTCTTCCGGCTGCCTTTACGCCTTTGCTGGCCGCTCTTTCTCCTGAACTCTTCGATATTGCCTTGGACAAAATCGCAAATTTCGTTACGAACCATGTTATCCATCAAGCGAGGGATGCGATGGCTTTCATCTGCAACGGACTCGTCAAGGTCAACCCTCAAAAGACGCTGAAGAGACTTCTGCCTGACCTTTTGGCTGGCATTCGCACAGAGATTGGGGAGAATGGTGCAGGATCATCGAGGACTACTGGCTCGGAGGTCCTCCCCAAGGACAGAGCTCTGGTCTGGAACATCAGCTTGCTGAGCATGTGTGTTGTTCACGTCGGTGACGCCGTCCTGGAGTACAAGGACGAGCTGTTCGATATTGCCAAGTACATGCAGGAGCACTGTCGTGGAATCCCCACTGTGCACGTCTCAAATTTCATCCACCACCTGCTCCTCAATCTCACCTGCATTTACACGGTCGATTATTCTCTCTACGAACCGACTGAGGCTCAGCGCGGTCTTACCGTCAACGATTGGGGATGTATGCCGGATGCGAAGGACATCAGCGTCAAATGGCATGTGCCCAACACCGGTTGCATCACTTTTGCGGTCGAGCTATTCCAGTCACAAGTCAAGAGCGCCATGGAAGCCCTCAACGCACTCACAGGGGATAGTTCGCCTGTGAAGCGTGATGGTACTGGAAAGGAGTGGTCTGACGAGGTTTCACGAAACCTCGTATTACTCCGCCTGATCATCTCTGGCGTCTCGGTACTCTTCGACTCCAAGTACCCCGCACCATCTCCACAGAAGCACAAAGAAGGGAGCGACGTCGACATGGACGACGATTCGGAAGAAGGCATCGATAACGAGCTGGGAGAAAGCGAGGACGATGAGTCAAGACCAACCTTCCAGTACGAAGTTGGTTACCCATGGATTCGCGACAAGTCGAACGAGCAGTACCGCCTCCTACACGAATTGCGGCAGGAGGTTGGCTACACTCTCCATCGCATCCACCAGTTCCTCGTTGAAAAGCAAGAGGACGACGTTCCCTGTTTCAATGCCTTGTACAATGCCTACCGGTCATGGTTCATCGACGTGGGGATCGAGAGGTCCGCACACGTCCTAGACCGGGTTACTCGACTCCTTGCAGCCGATGTTCACCCATTCAAGGTCAGCGGGCTCAGGAAGGAATACCCGAGGCCTCTTCTTGTAAGACGTGCCTATGTGTACCATCTGCAGCGTTTGAGGCACAACGCAGCTCCACGTGAGCGCTCCGACGTCGAGGAACTGCTTCTGATGGACTTGGCCCACTCAAGCGTCTCGCTGTATACCGAAATCCGTCGCACAGCACAGACAGCCAACGAGTCTGCGGTCAAGTGCATTGTCGGCTCGAGGCCCCTCGTGATTCCGCCTCTTCTCAAGGCTTTTGATGAAGCCGTCAAAAAGAATGACTACCCTCGCATCAAGGGCGCTATGTTCTCATTGCTGTTTGGTAGTCTGGCAAAGACGATCTCGCGGAACTGGAAGTTCACACCTCAGCTGATCAAGTCATTCATTGAAGTCACCGAAGCAGACAAGCCCTCCGTACAAAAGCTCGTATCCAACGCAACGTTCCAAATCATGGATATGGGCAAGCCCCTCGAAAGGATGGTGATTCTCGATGGAGAGATCGTAGAAGCAATTGTGGAGCACATCGACAAGAGCCAGATCGAAGAGTACAAGCCAAGGATACCGAAGAAGCGCGATGCTGTGAAGAACAAGCGGTCAAAGGTAGAGGCTAAGAAAGCAGAGCTATCGGCAGAGCTTGTTGAGCAAGCCCGATCATCCCACTGGAAGAAGGCGATCCGCACTGCAACCGTGGTAATCAACCTCGGTATGCGCTTCGAGAACATTGCCTCAGAAGCCATGATTGAGCTTGCAACCAAGGGAACGATCGATCCTCATCCGACTCTGCGTAGCTTGTATCAAGGTGCGCTTCTTGGATTCTTCCAGCTCGTGCAGACCCGAAGCCTTGCACATCACAGCTACGAGAAGTATATCCTAGGTCAGGAGGATGTCCCGGAGAAGATTGCCGTACCAACACGCGCCGACGAGGACCCGTCGTGGACGGATGACTATCTTGCCAGCTTTGGCCAGCCTGAGGCCAAGTACTATGTCGATTTCGACTATCCTGGCTGGTTGGTTTGGAACAAGACTATGCCCGCTTTCTTGACGGAGACTAAAGGTCTCGAGTATGACGAGGTTGAAACTAGGGTCAGGAAGCAGATTGCATCCATTTTGGATCGCAACTGGTTCTCAACATACTTTGCGTATCTGAAGCAAGAGCCGAGAGACTCGGGACAAGATCGTTTCCGTATGACTAGCGCGATGATGCTCACACATGCGTTCGACCTCATGTTCTCAGGGCTGACGGAGGTGTCATTCGATGACATCAAGGATCTCACAAAGTCCGTCTTTGCTGATGGTACCGACAAGCATCAGCATCGCGCCACGTCCGAGATCATGGGTGCTTTGCTCTGCTGTGCTCCTGACTTGCCGACTAACCAGCGAACCCAGGTCTGGGAGTATGTCTTCCCGCTGGTTCGCGGAATTTTCCAAGATGGGCTCACCCCTGAAAACTCTTCTTACTGGACGACCTTCCTTCATATTGCGCTGCAGGGTAAGGATCCCAGACGGAGCTGGCCTCTCGTCGACGGCTTGGCTGCTTTCCGCTTGGACATGACTTCAAGTCAGGCATTCAAGGAAAGCTCCAAGATCAATCTGCTCCAGCAAACCGTCATAGACTGTGGCTGGCACTTCCAGCTTGAGAAGCCCATCCTTGAGGACTTTGTGAAGCATCTCGATCACCCTTACAAGGCTGTGCGTGAGGCCATCGGCCAGACGATTGCCAGCATCTACCGCACCAGGTACCACGAGTCATACCCGAATGTGAAAGCGCTGGTCGACGCGCAGAAAGCCTCATCTTCGATCGGAGTGCGCCCCTACCAGCCTGATGAGAAGTTCAGAGGAGTCATCAACGACGTCTTCAGCAGGCTGGAGAAATGGCGCAAGGAACGGCCCGCTGGTGAGCAGCAGCCGACATCGTACACTCAAGCCGGCAAGACAGTCCTTCTTTGGCTCGATTCAAACCTTTCATCGTACGAGTGCACTCAGCTCGTGGAGTTCTTCCCGAACCTATTCATGGAGCAGCTGCTGCACATGATGGATATCAAGGAAGACCCTGAGCTTCAATCTCTGGCCTACCACGTTTTCCGGCACTTGCCCAACATTCCCCACCGCGCGGGCGAAGACCAGGAGTTCATCAACTCCATGATCCGCATCGGGCGCAACGCAACATCGTGGCACCAGCGCTTGCGCGTGCTGATCAACATTCAAGTCATCTACTTCCGCCGCCTCTTCCTCATGACCGAAGAGCAGCAGCAGGCCCTCTTCGACTGCGTGTCGGCCATGCTCGGCGACTCGCAGCTCGAGGTGCGGCTGGGGGCGCAGACGACACTGTCGGGCATGATCCGCTGCTCGCCGGTGGCGTTCCGCAGCCGGCAGGTCGAGGACCTGCGCAACCGCTTCACCAAGATGCTGCGCGACAACCCGCTGCCCAAGCGCCGCGTCCCCGGCACCCCCACGCCCGAGCAGAACCGCCTCATCCTCGTGCGCCACGCCGCCGTGCTCGGCCTCGGCGCCCTCATCTCGGCCTTCCCGTACACGTCGCCGCCGCCCGCTTGGCTGCCCGAGGTCTTGGCCACGCTGGCGCTCAAGGCCGCTGGCGACCCGGGCACCGTTGGTAAGAGCGTGAAGTCGATTCTTGCGGACTTCAAGAAGACGAGGCAGGACACCTGGCATGTTGACGTCAAGGTAAGTTTAAACAATATTCCGTCCTTTCCCATCCCGAATCGTCGGTTGACTAACTCGGCTCGCAGGCATTCGAACCGGAACAGCTTGAAGATCTGGAAGGAGTGTTGTGGAAGAGCTACTTCGCGTAGAAAGACAAAGAGAGGAGCAGAGAAGGGCGAGGGTAGCGGCAGTCGGAGAGTCGGTTTCGGACATCGTGACTGACACTCATTCATCGATATTCCTGGTTTCTCAAGGATGGAGTTTTCTCCCTCAGTCCTCTTTCGTTTTCATCCATAACTGCCTTTCCCTACTTTTGCGGTCTCCCATCGGTCATAAATGAGGTGCAATCTTGTTCAAAATAATCGTGTGGGCGAAGGGGGAAAAATGAAAATGACGGGGCTTTGGCAATGGAAACGGGTAGGAGGTCAGTCAGCCGGGGGTGGGTTCGGTGGAGGACGGCGGGATGGGTTTGGTGAAGGTGGAGGGAGGAGACTTGGTTGCTTAATTCTCTCTCTTTTTTCCTTACTTCGGGAGGGATCAAAGTGTTTTTGCATGGACAGGCGATGGTTGACTTGCATAGACGGAGTGCTGCTCTTCCCCCTTTTTCCTTTTCCGTCCCATTCCCGTATTGAAATAGCTGTTCGATTGCTTAATTAGTAGGAAGATGAATTCAAACCTATCGAAACAAAAAAAAAAAAAAAGAGAAGAAATGCCAAGTGGTTTGGCGCAAACAAGCGTTGAGCGTGGCGCGGCGGTCTGATGCTTGGGAGGTGAAACAAGCGACCGACGACGACGTCGTCTGAGCTTTTGTTTCTCCGACGCTGAAACACCACCTCTTGTCCACGACCAGTTACAGACTTCTACAATATGGTGAGAAACTCGAATACGCTGCAGTATGTCGCCCGTTCTTTTCCTTTTCCATGGGGATGAATTGTTGTACATACAGGAATGGAGAGATAAAATGGCCGCTAAGTGAAAATGTGCAGCTGCTTTTGGTCTCGTCCATCGAACAATGCTGAATCAGTGGCTATATTGGATTGTCATTGAGTGGCACCAGAGGGCACTTTAAAGAAGGTGCTTGACTCTTAGATCTATCTGCCGACGCAAGTGATCAACTTGTCGATCCAGTTCTGGCGGCCTTGCCAACACATGCACCCTTCTTCCAGGTTGATCCGGGGTGAAGTGCAGAATGTTGTCGTGGAGAAAGCACACCACAGAGACGACACGACATGCCCGGAAGCTGCGGGCCCCCTGTTCAGGTGTGCTTCCTCATGCCTTTTCCGTATTCAGGTCGAACCTGCAGCAGTCTTCGTATTTGGCCACCCCAATAGAAAATATGCGGCGCGGCAAATAGGGATGGCCGTGGATTTGGCATGGAGCCCTTCCTAAAGCGTACATTGTCGAAGCAGGGGGAGAAAGCACCTCATCGCGGGAGGGATTGTTGACGCGTCACCCTATTAATAGCAGTCGCCAGCAGACAGCTCGCGCTTCGCATTGTTGTTTGATCGCTGGCCGCACGACGCCGGCGTGTGCCCGTTCCCGCGGGCCCTTAGCCGCCTTGTCTTAGCGCACTGTCGGCGTCCAATCGCAATTTTCGGTGCCTGGAAACCTAACACCACCAGCTCTATCCCTGGACGCAAATGGAAGAAGGGACGAACGAATGAGGGCGGCACCGATCCATTGCGGCAAGTGTGGCAGGGTGAAGCAGCAGGCTCCCGCTTTGCTGTCCGGAGGATCCACTCGGATTTCGCTGCGACAGCGGTCCAGTTTTCCCCGACGTCATAGGTCGACAGGATCCACTACCTTATTTCGAATGATCGTCCGCTGCTTAGACACCTCAAAAGGCTTACTCAACCTTCTTTCGACGGCCTGTACTCGGCGATTCCACGCGTCTGGGACGTCGAATGATGCGGGAAAAGACTGCCGACACCAGAAAAGCCATGCGCGCGACGACGTGCAGCATATGCCCGTGTCGTTCAACGCCATACGAACAGGCGACCCGCAAGCAAAATGCCAAGAGCTCTTGGCCCCTTACCGTCGCCTTGCAGGCTGCCTAACAAGCGATCTTCCCAGGCGGACCCGCTGATAATCTCTCCTGAAGCGCTGAGCCGTTGCCCAGCAAGCTTGAGCCCTCTTCTTTTCAACATGACGTCTCGTCGCCCGTCCTGCTCCTCTTCCCCATACACTCGCTTTTGAACCACCCTTTCGCCAAGATAAGATATTCGATGTTGGACCTGGTCCATCCACTCGCTTTGAGATCCACCATTTTTCCTCACACTCCCTCTCCGCGCTTGACGACACAAGGCTACGGTTGAATCCACGATGCGCTTCTCGCTAAGCAGTTTATTATTACTCTCCACCGGCGTAAGAGCTCTCGATGTCAGCTGGGATGATGACGGTATGTTCACCCGCTCGCAATGCTTTCACTGTTGCTGACCAGCTCTCAGAATCTGTCAAGAAAGGCCTAGAGGCCGTTGCCAAGGGCATGACTTCCTACTACACGGGCTACCGGCCCGGCGACGTGCCCGGTAACCTGCCAGACCCGTACTACTGGTGGGAGGCAGGCGCCATGTTCGGGGCGCTGATAGACTACTGGTACTACACGGGCGACGACCAGTTCAACCAGATGACGACGCAAGCGCTGGTGCACCAGGAGGGCGAGGACTACGATTACATGCCGGCGAACCAGTCCAAATCGCTGGGCAACGACGACCAAGGCTTCTGGGGGCTGTCGGCCATCACGGCAGCCGAGAACAAGTACCCGGATCCGCCGAGCGGACCAGGCTGGCTGGCGCTGGCGCAGGCCGTCTTCAACGAGCAGGCCAGCCGCTGGAACGAGGAGACGTGCAACGGCGGCCTCAAGTGGCAGATCTTCACCTTCAACCAGGGCTTCGACTACAAGAACACCATCTCGCAGGGCTGTCTGTTCAACATCGCCGCCCGCCTGGCCCGCTACACGGGCAACTCGACCTACGCCGATTGGGCCGAGAAGGCGTGGACCTGGACCTACAACGTCGGCCTCATCTCAAACGACTACCACTTCTACGACGGCACGTCGGACGCGTCGGGCGCGAACTGCTCCAGGAAGGACCACACGCAGTGGACCTACAACGCAGGCATCTTCCTGTACGGCTCTGCCGTGCTATGGAACCTGGTAAGTTCCCCATCCACCCCCTCCAACATCGACCAACACACGCTCACATCCCCCAGACCGCCGAAGACTCAGGCAAAGAAGACAACATCTGGCGCACCCGCACCGAAGGCATCCTCTCCAGCATCCGCGTCTTCCTCTCCCACGACGCCCCCAACGTCATCACCGAAGTCGCGTGCGAGAAATCCGGCACCTGCAACATGGACCAGCGCTCCTTCAAGGCCTTCCTGGCCCGCTGGATGGCCGCCACCACCAAAGTCGCCCCCTGGACCATCGAGACCCTCGAGCCCATCCTCAAGGCCTCCCGCGAAGCCGCCGCCAAGGCCTGCACCGAGGCCGACGGCAAGACCGTCTGCGGCCTGCAGTGGACGACGGGCTCTTTCGACGGCACTACGGGTGTTGGCGAGAACATGGCTGCCCTCGAGGTCATGGGGACGGCGCTCGTCAAGAATGTCGAGGGCCCGCTTACCGAGAAGACGGGCGGCACGAGTAAGGGTAACCCCGATGCGGGCGCGGGTGCGGCCGGGTCGAATACGCCGAAGCGGAGGGAGCCGATTACTGCGGGTGATAAGGCTGGTGCGGCGATCTTGACGGTGTTGTGCTTGGGTGGGACGCTGGGGGGTGGGTTTTGGTTGATTAAGCCGTAGAGAGGAAGAGAGAGAGAGGAAGAGGAGGGTGGAGTGCTTTCTTTTTTCTTTTTCTTTTTCTCCCCTCTTCGTTTTCGCTGTTTGGCCTTCGGAGCATGCATGCCCCCCATCCGGAGATGCGATGGGGGCGGTAATCTGGGACTTCATGGGAATCTTCTCTATTTTCCCTTTGCTTCTTGATGGGGGAAACCCGAGCTGATATCTTCTTTCTTGTTTTTGTTTTTGTTTGAATACTGGATATACCATGGGATAGGGAAGCGCAAGCGAACTTCTTCACTTTCGAATTCAAGAACGGATCAATCTGGATGCAAGATATCTTTGTTTTTCTCCTCCCTACTTTTGTTTATGAAGCTAATTCTAGGTACCCTGTAGGTTACAAATGGGTCTTCCCCTTCCGTATCCCGAGTGAGAAGCCTTATGCAGCTCACCATAGTCCGGCACGCAAACTGAATCCATTAGGAAACAAACTTTTTTTTTCTCCCTTCTTCCCGTCATTTGACCAGATTCCATCATCCTAATACGGATCGATCTTAGAAGAATAAGCCGCCCTGTTCGACGCAGCCTGCTTGCTCCTCTGTCGTATCCTGGAAGAAAAGGGGCGCCACCGAGATTCGAAGATCGCTGTCCTTTTTTCCAAAGCACATTGTACCGGAACCCCGGACATTGGAAATAGAAAGGGAAGAAGAGCAAAAAAAAAAAAAGAAATAAGCCACCGATATGGACCCGGACCCTTGAACCTTAGTGGCAAAAAATTTTGAACCAAGCCGTTCCCTTTCATGTTTGACCACGTCCGTCCGCTGACAAGCGCGGATAAAAGAGAGGTGATGTGCTTGATACTCATCATCTGCCGGCGAAGCGATCCCCCGCTCAGATATACTCCGCATCATCTCCCATGGCGTCCTTGAAGAACGACGACTCGTCGTCGCCGAGACTCTCGCCGAGGGGAGGGCCGAAGAAAGGGTTAGGCAGGTTCTGCGGGACGCGGTACCAGTCGTCGTTGCCGCCAGCGCTGCCGCCGCTGAGGCGGCCACTGCCATTGTTGCCGATGTTGACGCTGACGTTGGCCAGGGAAGGCTGGTTGGCATCATCAGCGTTGTTAGCGGTGGCGAAGGTAGCAGTAGCAGATGTCATGGGGTTCGTAGGGGTAGCTACGCGGGACTTGCTGCTGCTGCCCTCCTTCTCCGCCGCCTTGATCTGCTTCATGCGCTGGCGCTCCTCGGCGCCGCTCGGGCTCTTCATGGCCTCGTCGGCGATGGCGGCGAAGACTTCGTTCACCGTGTGCTTCTTCTTCTGCTGCTGCTGCTTGGGCGGCGAGGCGCTGTTGTTGTTGTTGTTGTTGTTGTTGTTGTTGTTGTTGTTGTTGTTGTTGTTGTT